>NC_068359.1:86864696-86972196 GCF_020536995.1 Dreissena polymorpha
CATCTTGATTAATATCCCATTTGAGTTTTCGATCAATTTAACATATAAATCAATGCACACATATTTATACATAGCATTTTTCTATATTCGCGTGGCGGTATTTGAAAATGTTGTCGTTTTCCCGATTGTATCGATGCTACGATGCGCCCTGTCCGGCATCATCATCATCATCATCATCATCCCTGGACCGGTTTAGCCGTTGGGGAGAAATGAGGGACGCCAATAAAGAAATCCTCCTCCAGGCAGGTTTGTTGTGTGCTGTGAGAGTAATTCATCCACGAGAAGGGATGTCCACACTTTTGCAGTATAAATCCAGCTTATCCCCTGACGGCCTCGACGTCGACCTCCCTCTAGCGTGCCCTGGAGAACAGTCTTGCACAGAGAGTCGTGCATGGTGACGTGTCCAAAACAAGCCAACTTTCGTCGTTTGACAGTCACCAGTAGAGGCTCTTGTGAACCAACTGCTATTGCAGTCATGTTCCGGACGTACTCGTTGGTCTTGTGCTCCGTATAAGAGATGCGGAGAAGTCTTCGGATACGTTTATATTCAAATGTCTGTGTCCTGCGTTATGTGAACGCGTAAAGCGTCCAGGTCTTGCAGCCGTAGAGTAGGATGTAGACTACGGGGACTTGTAGAGTCTGTACTTAGTAGGGAAGCTGATAGGAACGGCTTGTCTACAACCGGCTCAGACTTGCCATCGCCGCGTCGCCATTTCAATTATTATTACCTCAGCGGTAGTGGTACCAGCCTTGGACAGGGTCATGCCCAAGTACTTGAAGCTGGTCGCGTCATCTAGCTTCTCGTCGTTCATGGTGATGTGTGCACTGATGTTGGTCGTGCTTTTCACCATGATAATTGACTTCTCCATGCCGAGCTCCATCCCGTATGCTATTGCTCTTTCATAGAGTCTGTTGGTGAAATCTTGAAGTTCACTGCTTGTGCCACTTATGAGGTCAATGTCATAAGAGAATCTCAAGTTGGAGATGGGTCTTTCGCCGATGGAAATAGAAGGGTGGTGGTCAATAATAGTCTCCTGCATTATATTCTAAAGGAAACGCATGAACAGAGGGGGGGGGGGAGAGAGAGAGCAGACATCCCTGACGGACGCCACTCATGTCCTGACGAAGTCCCCTTCTGTCCGTTGATAATAACTTCACTGACTGGTTGCGTTTCCGTACAGTTCTTGATGACTTGCACCAGCCCTTCGTCAAGGTTAAATCCTCCCATAACATGCCATAGGCCATCATGCCTCGAACGGTCGAAAGCTTTCTCAAAGTCAATAAAGTTGAGTTGTGGAAGAGGGCACGTTGGTGTTGAAAGTGTTTCTCAATTATGATTCTGCAGTTGAAGATATGTTCCACTGTGCTCCGCACAGCTCTCTATCTAGCCTGCTCTTTGGCCAGCAGTTCCTCGGTCTTACCTTTCAATCGATTAAGGGTGATGCGTAGCATGACTTTGCTGGGATAACTGATTAGACTGATGGTGGGTAATTCTCGCACAACTTGAGGTTGCTATTTTCTGTAGAGGTATGGCCGGTGACTGGGTCAACTCCTTGGAAGCTTCTTCCCTCCCGGAACTGTTGGCATAGTGTCGTCATTGACGCAGTCGTTGCCTCTCCTCGGTGCGTTAAACAGCTCCGAAGGGACGTTGACCACTCCCTGAGATTTTTCCTGCCTCCTTCACCTCTGCCTAAGTATGGACGAACTTTCGTTTTTAATAGTATTATGTCTGAAAACGGCATTTTTAACATATATATATATATTCTGCGACAAAGCACAACGTCTAAAATGAGAAAAAAAACTGTTTTTTGTTTGTCATTATTTTATAAAACCTCATGTTGCTATATTTACAACAAAGCGTTCGGTTTTGTGATTAGGAAATATGATCCATTAAGGTAAAATACTTTGAAGATACATTTATTTTAATATCTATGAAGGTGCGGTATGTTAGCAGACTTTATGCAGATTATTTTAATAATCAAAAACATCATGCATTGATCAGATTTCTATTCCACCAATCCTGCAGCAAATGAAAGGACCGACCGAACTATCGATCAGATTTCTATTCCACCAATCCCGCAGTAAATGAAAGGACCGACCGAACTATCGAATTAATTCACATTTGTTTTCATGTGTGGATTTAGTTTAGTTTAAACCTATTATTTGTGCTCGATTGCATAGAAAGGTAATTCCTACTTATTTAAATGCTCTCGAGTCCGTTTCCTGGGCCTAGAACCAGTACTTGGTGTCTATATGGGAGATCGAAAGAACGCTCCCACAGCGGGGATCGAACCCGTGACCTCCCGGTCGCTAGGCGGACACCATATCCATTACACCACGGCGACCTTGGATTTATTTGTGTATACATATTTTTACTACAGACGCACAACATTTATAGCAAAAAGTAAGCATTAAGTGAAATTTATACTCTCAGATACGAGCTTCATAACCAGATTTGATCGTATTAATTGTAATATCTTATTTCGTTAAAATGTGGAAAAAGATGTGCCATTGGTATGTAAGATTACAAAGATAGGCAAATTACATGTGGCCTTAAAAGTATAAATATATAAAAACAACTTTTATTAAAAAGGTATTCCACACAATATAAGCCATCACAATAAATAACACTACACAACAAATCAAAGGCAATTATATTATAATTCAAGAACCCAATTTTGTCTTTTCAATGTATTCCACTGGTAAAGGACATGTTTTTTTTTATTTCTGGTAGTTAAATATTAGCTTTTGTAGACATTTAAACAAATGAACATTAAATTGGGGGAAATTTTAAGACACGTTTTATTATATCAGTTTTTTGGGCGGACAACTTCATTACAAGGAATACCAAAAAGGTTCCATTTCGATAAGATTTTGTTTTCAGAGGAACGTACTTTGTCTACTTTATTTTATTGATATTTCAAATTGCCATTCACGATCATGACTCTGCACATTTCATGATCGGAACAAAAAGTATAGGCCATATAATTTTTTTAATAAATCAGATAAAAATGCTGTTTTAAGGATTCGATTCATAGACCCGGTCAACATATAATATGCCGCTTACTGCATGTTCGACTTTGAGTAAGCAACCCATTAATTGTCATTTCTTTAATGGAATAAATACGGCAACACTTTTGTCGATGTATGCTTTTGTCGGTATCAACTTATCATAACAAACTATTGAAACGAAGTATAATCTCTATCAAGGCAATGACAATACAATCTTTCAAACAACGAGTATACATTTCAAACAACGAGTATATATACATCATATTTGTCCACTCAGTGTAGAACGATTAAATATTTGTAGACTATTTAAAATTAACAAGTGCATGCATTATAATAAAGCTTATGCTGGTATGAAGAACACATTAATGGCGCCTTTTTATAAATTTTGGCATGTTTTGAAGTGTGTCATTAAATGCTTTATAATGATTAATGTACACATTTGATCTAAAAAGCTCCAGTTAAAAATCAAGAATAAAGTTAAAAAAGGAACCCTCAACAGGGCTCGAACCACAGACCCCTGGAGTCCTTGAGTAAAAGCCTACAACTAAGACCACTCGGCCATCTGTGTTCATACAATAAAGAATGTATTTTATACTATATATAAGCAATCCTCGTAGTTTCACAAAATATAAAGACAACAACAGAACTCTCCCAATTTTTCAATCGTTTTGCGATGCAACGCTTTATGATTTTCAGGTTTTTAAATCGTCAAAAGCTGCATGTAATGGCTATTGTAGAGCATGGTATATCTTCAGTATTACTGTTTCCTCACACATATCATAACTAAAACGAGAATTTGTGAATCTGAAACAATTTGTGTTAATTTTGTCAATTTACCAAAACGTGAAAAGGCCCTTAAAGTCAATTAAGAATCAGCAAAGTACAGATGACAAATATTTACGTTTTGTTAATAATTTTATACAAATAACCGATCAACTGCATTTCTGAATAAATGCATCTACCATTAATCAAACGTGCATCATCATATTTGATTTATAAATTGATCTAATTAGTGAATTCGAACTCGTTAAAAAGCGCAGGTACTATTCAAACCGAAAGGATTTTCTTTGTTTTCCTTTTAGTATGATGATTTAATGTTATATACAACCGCAAGCGTATCGTCGTTCACTTTTCCAATAAACAACTCAAACTCAACAGTGTCGAGACTACACTCATTAGGCTCTACTTCACAACTGCAAATGACGCACGGTGTCATGCGAAGCACATACTAACACGAAGCACGGATTTATTGACCGGTAATCAACTATCATTTGAGCTTTCGTCTTTAATTTTCAGGCGCTCTTTTTGAAGAAGCGGATGTTGACGCATTTCCTCCTGATCGACCTTGATCTGCCTTTGCAGTTCCAGTCACTCCGTTGATGGTACAATCCACCTTCGCGAACACCGCATGGACCTATTTGGGAAAATAATACCCCGTAAACATATTGTTTGAAATTACCACAACGTGAACATAATTAAAAAAAGAACACTTCGTGAAACTTTAACTTGAAACGACTGGTAGACAATTTATCTATCTGATATAGGGTACTATATAACAAAACACTTTTATGTTGTAAAATGATTCGATCGATAGTTTTAAACGGCGTTTCGACCCTGAGAACGGTACACACAAAAATAGAAAGAAGACATGTTTTAAACGCGGGTGATTTTCTTTGCATTTACGTCTTAAACGCCATGTGACAAGCTTCTGTGATTTAAGTGTTTCTAAATACATACAAATCATGTTTAAATATCAGCTTTATTTGTTTACATGCTGATTATTAAATCCCAGGATTGTGTTCAACAAAGGCTGTGGTTCTCCAGATATCACTTTCAGGTAGCCAGCCAGGCAACAGTCATACGTCGTTTTTCTTATGCGTTTTTCAATGCTGACGTATTTAAAATAAAATCTATATTTTTATAATTCTAACTTCAAGTAGCCGCAAGTGCAACTATACCATAATGATTATTTCTAACAAAACTGTCATATTCATGTACACAAATAAACGAAGCGAAATGAAGGTAAATTAATTACCTTAGGAATGAACACAAACAGCTGTGTAAGTGTCGTGCCGAAAACCAGAAACCCGGATGTTATTCCATAGAGCAGAACCACCTGGTTTTCAAGGACCAATGAAAGCGTTAGCCCGACGGCGCTTAGGATGACAACGTTGTAAAGGCAAAGGCTAATTTGGTGGGAGTCGTTCAGAGCTGCTATTGTTACCTGAAATTCGTAGACATAAATACAACTTGAGCTGCAATAGGGCGAAACCTTTTATTTAAATAACCTATTTGCAAAACAACTCAAAATACCATATAACAAATATTCTATCAATTTCGTCATTGTATCGCATTTACATTGCAATACCGTGCAATACAAAAGTCCAATAGAATGCATCATTGTATAATAAGAACACGGTGATTAAGTCAAATGTTAACTATTTTACTAATTGCAAAAAGAGATGTATAATCGAACTATAATTTTAAAAACACATCTTAAACATAAAATTAACAATAGTTAAATCAAACGTTCAAATCTCGAAATAATATAAGTGCAACATGATAAAGTCGATTGCATACATGACGTGTTTCCCATGCAAGAAAAGCACCAAACGTCAGCATCATTCCTTCAATGATGAAGATGGTCCATTCAAAGTACGTAGATTGTTTTGAGATGCACGTGTGCACGAAGAAACGCACTTCCTCGTCATTGCCGACTACGTCTTTCTGTGAAATGTAATACACACGGTAATATAGAGGCGAGAAGACAGACATTGTTTCTACAAAAAAAGAGTTATTGGCATTTATTTAGGCTTGGTAGTTGTCAATTAATAAACAGCCTTTTGGATATGATAATGCACAAATGTGTGTCATTAATTTCCTTGGCTATATACTATATTAATTTCAAGTAAATTACCAATCGGTGTATCGTCAATCATTTATTTAATATAGACAAGAATAATATGCTTAGAATATTTTGTACACACATACCACACTAGGGTACACACATACCACACTAGGGTACACACATACTACACTAGGGTACACCCATACCATACTAGGGTACACACATACCACACTAGTGTACACACATAACGCAATGGTGTACATATTTAACACTCTCGTATATACGAATAGCACAATAGTGTACACACATATCACACTAGTTTACACACAAAACACTAAGATGTACACGCATGGCACAAAAGTTTAGACACCTACTTCGAAACAAATATCTATGTACAAGCAATCTAAATAATAGTTTGATTGGTTTGATGGCATATGATTTACGGAACATGTTAAAGAAAACGAAAACAGACACTAATGTTGTGTCAAGTGCAACCGAAAATAATATCATAAATATAATATGACATTGTTTTAAAATCGAAGATAGATCATTCATTGAAATATTCGGTAGGTTAAATATTTTTATCATTTTAATTAACGAGTAATACGATGAAAACATTGTTACAAGCGGCGCATTACGACTTATCATGAATGGAAAGATGATCGTTTTTATCTGATGTTTTGTTTAAATCGCTGAGATGCATTATTTTGATTGGAGAACTACGCGGGAAACATAACTTCGTTACGTCAACAACAGCTATCGTTAAAAAATATTAAGTCCGGCATTCTTATGGATCCTCCTTTTATCTTGTATTAATTTGGGTATATATTCATATGTGTTTAGAGTTAAACAATGAAAACAAGAAAACTCTTTAATCAGCATATAATCCGTTATTAAATCAGTGAAATATATGTATAAATCAAAGAAATGCATAACGCAATATCTGTTTATTCAGTGGTCGATTCAGAGATACAATGGATCAAAAACCAAAAGTACATTATACTAAGTAAGGATAAATTAATGTAAAACGTACGTTAAATTTGTGAATTTCTCTCTTGTGGTACACATTACCTGATTTTCCAGTTCATATGGCTTCACCTCAAATGGACTAAAGATCTGCCACACAATTAGAATCGCTGTCAACAACAGCACGAGTACAGCAATGATAGCAAGGAGTTGAATGTCCTTGATGGTCTGAAAAGGTATCAAAAGCAACATTTCTAGCCTATTATCAAGAAAAGTGGAAAGTATTTGATATGTTTCATCATGCTCATGTTTGGAGAAACCTGTGAGCAAGGAGAACAAGGCTAACATGTGACACACAATCTCGACATGGTTGAAAGTATTGGAAACATATGTCAACATTAAATGATGTTACAGACGAGTCTTGCTAGTTGCTCTCTTATGACATACGGCCTATAACTATGCCATTGAGCTTGGGACGACAAGAGATATATATCTTACAAGTGAAATCCTGTCTCCACATGGCGAACAACGTATTCGACCAATTATTAAAATTTGAAATTTAATTGTGACCTCTCTGTATAGCGTTAACAGTGTTGCTAGGAAGACGGGTAACACACCTAACACGCCGTCTCCATACTGAGATAATTGGTAGAAAACTATCTTAAAATAGCATGAGATAATTGGTAGAAAACTATCTTAAAATAGCATGAGATAATTGGTAGAAAACTATCTTAAAATAGCATGAGATAATTGGTAGAAAACTATCTTAAAATAGCATGAGATAATTGGTAGAAAACTATCTTAAAATAGCATGAGATAATTGGTAGAAAACTATCTTAAAATAGCATGAGATAATTGATAGAAAACTATCTTAAAATAGCATGAGATAATTGGTAGAAAACTATCTTACAATAGAATGAGATAATTGGTAGAAAACTATCTTACAATAGCATGAGATAATAGGTAGAAAACTATCTTAAAATAGCATGAGATAATTGGTAGAAAACTATCTTACAATAGCATAAGATAATTGGTAGATAACTATCTTACAATAGCATGAGATAATTGGTAGAAAACTATCTTACAATAGCATGATGAATGATGATCCTAATGTCCAGACAATGCTGAACATTTTGACCATTGAGTTGTACAATGTGACCTGGATCTTTGAGTTGAAGAAATAGCCGAAACGCACGTCATACTGTTAAGACATGTTTGAAATGTGTGGTTCTTTAAAAGTGCATGATGAGTGATGGTCTGGAACAGCTGGTGAATGTCCACATATTTGGCATTTGTCATGTATGTGTTTAAAGCAAGGAGACGGCTATGAACGAAATGCCATATCTTCGTGATGAATAATGATGTAAACTTCTTGCACAATGAATTATGACGTGGTAGTCGACCATTGTGATTGCTTGATCGAGCTTTCCGGAAGAAGAATCGACCATTGAATGAAGTATGTATTTATCTGATTACATACATATACTATTTCTGTGATGGCAAATACGTGTTAAAAAATGCATTTGCCAAAATAAACTTGATATTTGTCTATTCGACAGTGAAAACACAATATTCGTTTTAAGAACAAAAATTCAATTGATTTAAAACCCTTATTTTCTAACATAGCGTTCTGCTATTCGGGCTGTAATAATACACAGGTCAAGGTCAGTACAGTAAATGTGCTTGTTACAACGAACCTTTCAACATTTTGAAATGTTAAATGTGTAGGAACAGCACCATACAGTCATAACAATTGTTTTTGTCTTACGTATTATTTAGTGGTTAATAACCAATATTTGTATTAACGTTGTATAAGTTTAAAACCATAGACCGAGCAGTTTTGTTGCATGCACCTACCCTTTTCAAGAGTTTTTTGTTTGTGAAAATGCGGTAGACACGCCACGTTTTGGTGAAAAGCGCACCGAACGTTATGGTGAATCCAAGGCAAAAGCAAACAACTCTTGCCTGAAAAGAGAAACACACAAATCCCGTTAACCACAGTAGCACAGCCTGATGCAAAACTGTTAAGATCACGTCATGTTTGATATAACAGAACATAAAAAATGTAAACAAGCAAAGTCGTTGAATTGATATCATCCGTCAAATAAATTCTGTGTATGTATGGATGCAAATCCATTAATATACAGCATGATTCTAAGTAAATAATTTAGTGTAGTGTAATTGTTTATATGCATCGAAATTCTCCTCATGTATACCTTTAAAAACATGAAGTTTCATGTTGTATCCGAGATATAGCCCTGAGAAGTAACATTATACACACACAAAACAGGGCAGTGACTTTTTTTAAGAAAGTCTAGGGTAATGATATGTGCAAGGCAATTATCTATAAATCTTAACAGCCGTGAAGTTTCATGTAAAAATATTGTATCGTATCTGAAAGCCCTGCACAATTACATCATACAAAACAACAACACGGTAATAATTCTTGTTTACGAAAGTTCTTAACATTGTTGAATTCTTAACAATGGCTTTTCTCATAATTGATATCAATAAATCCACGCAGTTTCATGTTGAAAACTTGTATGGTATATGCGATATGGACCTTAAAAGTAGCATCGTACACAACATACAGAGGATTATTACTCT
Organism: Dreissena polymorpha; assembly: GCF_020536995.1. NCBI lineage: Eukaryota > Metazoa > Mollusca > Bivalvia > Myida > Dreissenidae > Dreissena > Dreissena polymorpha. The sequence continues at coordinate 86,874,130 of NC_068359.1, forward strand.
TTATAAAGAAAGTGAAGGGTTATGGTCTTATGCAGGACACTTTCCCGCATTGATATACATACACTCATTAAGTTTCATGTTGATGTCTTATATATACTTTCTGAGATATAGTCCAGAAAAGTTTGTGACAGACGGACGGACGGACGGACTTACGGACGGTTGGACTGAAGGATTGACAGACTGCCAACGCCAATTCTGTATCCCACAGCCTTTTGTGAGGGCTTAAAAGAAGGAATCTGATCTGAAGAAGCCAAATTGGTCGGACAATAAATCTAAATTGAAAGAATATTGCATCTAGCAAATCATTCGTTTCATCTAAAAAAAATAATAAGGTTTTGTTCAAACCTGATTATTTTTAATACTGTAAAAAACAAATGCCAGATTCTTCCATGGAAAAAGTCAGCAATATTCCAGCGTTCACACTCACCTTTCTTTTAAAAGAAGTTCCGAGAAATTTAGAGGTGTTTTTGTAAGAAATTTATAACATATTTAAAAGTCGACTTATGTTTGTTTACAACTTTTACACAAAGAAAACTTAAAATAGCAAGGACAATCTTGATTTAAGACTTTTCCTGACCGCGATTCAAACGCGGTTTCTTCGCAGTAAAAGTTAATCCTATGGTACAGGATCTGATTGACATCGAAGAAAGCATGGAATTTGAACCTGCGTGTTTTTTAAAACGATTTTTATGACAATATTTGTCAAAAACGTTATATAAGCTTAATTTTTGTTTCAATCTTAATCGATTATTATCCAAATTAGATACTTTATTTGAAACTCTGCTCTAAGTCAGGAGCATTATTTCATTTGTCTAAATATAATGGATGCATTATGTTTTAGATTAATGTACAATTATTAGAAAATTGTCCTTTTGTACGAAATTTAAAATAATGTTTACTTTATGTGAAACAATATCGTAGCAAATAGTAGGTTCAGTTCTTTCACCAGCTTTTGTAGTGGGATCAGTGCCCAGAACATTGCCAAAACTGTTAATAAAAATGCATGTTCAATACACAGTACAGGTGAATACAAAAGGCAATATTTGTTTACATTCATAAGGTCACAACAATAAACAATTTTCAAAGATGCAATCAATTAGTAACGTATTCAAATAGAAAGCAGTTTGAACAGAGTTTTGAATTGAGCGCTACGTTTGGAGTATTATTATCATGATTTTAAATGGTGTGTTTTGGTTATTACTACGACCACATGTAGTGGGGCCAATCTTTCACGGCAAATGACCAAGATAAAGCTTTATACCTGGCATGTGGCTATGGTAATATTTTCTGTTGGTCTGATGAAAACTGTGACGTAACACAAAACGCACCCAAGTAAGAGCACGTTGTTGATGTTTGGTGAAGAAAGCTTCACAAATCTGAAATCGAAAACTGTATTTACATATATAGGATCTTGCATGAGTGGTCGTTTTGTATTGAATTTATTAAACGAGTCATCTAAAAAAAGATATAGACGAGGCTTGTCGAGTTTCTATCTTTATTTAGATGACCACGAATCTAAGATTCTATTTATAACATGACCAACAAATTTTCTTTTTATTTTATGCTCTTTTCACCGTTTATTCACATTTTTAGAGTTTAACTGAATGATTTCGCTTGAATGATGACGTCATTTCGTCACAAAAATAACGTAATTACACAGTTATATGACTAGCGTAATAACACCCGTGTAATTATCAAAATTGAGCATTACTTTATTTCACTCCTGGAGCGTAGGTCATGTTAAAATAGATATATAATATATGATTAAGTAGATGCATATTGACTTACATAGGTATTCAAATATAAACGCTCACATAGACATCAGCCGACTGTCTATAATTACCGGAGTAACTCGACTTTGTTTCAAAACTGTTAAGGACACGAATCGTTAGTTCATAAACAATCAAACATATGTTAACGTGTATATCGAATTTATAAATGAGCCTTGTTCTGAGAAAACTGGGCTTAATGCATTTGCGTAAAGTGTCGTTCCAGATAAGCATTAGCAGTTCGCAGAGGTTAATCACGGACGACACTTTCCGCTTTTATGGTATGTTTTGCTTAAAGGAAGTTTCTTCTGCACGAAAAACCAGTTAAGGCGGAAAGTGTCGTCCCTGATTAGCCTGCGTGGACTGCACAGGCTAATCTGGGACGACACTTTACGCACATGCATTATGCCCAGTTTTCTCATAACGCGACTCAAATATACTTTATGCACATTCGTTACCTGTTTGTCCTGTAGCAGATGTTGAAAGACAGAAACAGAATGGCAATTAGGATCCCAAGACTTGACAACACACTTAGTGTGATGTACAGGGAGGGTGGGATGACTATCTCCTTGCGAGTTACGAACGTTGAATCTCGAGGGACCTTGTTGTCTAAAAATATTTTGAAACAACTTATTTTATAATTTAACAAGTTGCCAAATATGTGTACGTGAAACTACCAGAAACGGCATATATTTATTGTCCCCTACCGGTGAAACCGGAGGGAACTTATGGTTTGCGCTCTGTGTGTCCGTGAGTCTGTCTGTCAGTCAGTCTGTCACACTTTTCTTGATCCTGCGATTATTTAAAAAATAAATCATATTTTTTCATGAAACTTGAAATATGGATAGATGGCAATATGGAGATTATGCACGTTATTTCATTTTGTTCATACTATACGTCACAAATTGTGTTTTCTATGGCAACAAATATTTTAAAAATCTGACAATGGTGGAGTTTCACCGGTAGGGGACCAAATTGCTTGACAATAGTCTTGTTTAGGAATAAAACGTCAAATTCAAATTGTATTCAAAAACTATATTAATACAAATTGTATTCAAAAACTATATACCGTGTAAAAATTGCGAGTAACAATAGTTAAGGTGTGCTATTGGCTAAACTTACATGTTATACACTCAAAACGTCAACTCTCGTCTTATTTAATGTTACGGAACCGTATATCTCTCTTCAGCATTTGCAAAAATACACAAATGGATTCAAGTTACCGGGAAAACAATGCCGATAAAAGAAACCTTAATATGGGTCGGGATAAGGGAGTAGTTTTTAACTTTCTTTTTGAGACTGCTTTAATGTTTGATGTTGTCAATTTGAATATAATAATTATGTTATGAGAAAAGTATGACAACAGCTTAGACACACTGTCGAGACCCCAAATCATATAACTAAACACTTTTTACTGTTGACAAATATCAACATTGTTGCTACTAAACCATGTAACATAATCGATGATCCATATCGAGTAGGCACCAAATCGACAATATGTGAAATTAATAAGAAATGTTTATTACATATATGTGTACGTCTTGTTACTAATGTAAGGTTAAGTGTATGTTTATATTGACATTTGTAAAGGCAGTGACCCAATTACTTTTGGTGGTATATTTAATATATTGATTGTGTCGTATTATGTTGATAATGATATGTTGATCATACGATAATGCTACAGCAATGTTTCTCTCCTTAGTCTCCTAATTTTTATCTTAAACGCATCAGTTGTATCACTATTGTAATATATCCTACAATGTATGACAGCCGTAAAAAAATTAAATCGTGTTTGTTAAGAATTTAAATATTCTCAAGAAACGATTATTAACAACCTTTATTGAATGCATTGACCGACGACTTGAATAGTTACGTAGTGATGGTTCAATTTCACATTATTTTCCATTTGACAAGAAAGTTGACATACTTTTATTTGCTATTCGTTCAAGTTAAAATATATAAGTTAAATTAACATAGGTAAAACCGTATTTAGACACCATCCGGAAACGTCATTTTGTATCTAATGAGCCCATGTAAACACATATCTCAGATTAAAAAAAAAATCAATAGATCTTTTCATGTTTTCCTTAGTATCCAGCATACTAACGTGTATGATGATCGGTCGATATGTTTCCCAAAAATCGTGAAGCCACGAAACGGACAACGGATAGACAACCCGATATCCGGCCAACGCAGGTGCCAAACTACGTATCCAACTGTTTGAAGGCAATACTGTTAGACAGTTATTGACAGTATTATTAAAAGACGCGCCTATAGATTTAATTCACGTCTTTTGTACAAAAGTGAGACGTTAATAAACTGTTATGTCTGTCAAGGATATTTAAATGTTTGTTATTTAAATATGTTTAACAAATCGTTAGTCACGCTGAACAAATTATATTGCTTGTAGCAAACTATTTTTCTTTAAAAGATATAAAAAAATAATAATAAAATAGTCACCCAATTAAAGGGACGGAGTAGTGTAATTGTCCGTACATAGACGCAATTATCATCTAGCATGTCACAAATTTTACCAAGAAACATATTATTAAGTCATTATTCGGATAAAAGAAAATGTCAATTATGACTGCGTGCTGCCAGGCGCAGAACGTGCGCATTCGATTCGAATAATGAGACAATATTTAGATTCATTTAAAAATCAATGTTATCAGAATTATCACAATTAGTATCAGGAGAAACGTTCTTATTAACTCACGTAGACAGATAGATAGATTTATTTCGGAGATAGCATACATACTCACAATGCATTGAAACAACATGTACATAAAACAATATGAAGTAAAAACAATCATAATTGAAAAGTACATGCATAGAATGCACTATGGCATGCACACTAACGCCAAGGATTACACAAAAAAGAGCAATATCCCTTATTTTCATTGCGGTCCTTGATTGTTGGTGGCACGACATAGAGAGGCACTAGTAATAAATTAATACTAAATACACGTACTATGTTAATAATAATAAATACATGACATATAATACTGAGATTCAGATCAACGGACACAAATGTATCAATTATGATCGTCATATCACCGATAAATTTGGATGGATTAAAAATTTAAGGTTACTACAACAAACAAAAATTTAAAAGTCACATTAAGTATGAATGTATTATTAATCCGAAAAGATAAGACATTGGGAAAGGAAAATGTAAACATTTAACAGCATAGCATAGCAACTTAAAATATATTAAAAGACTCTGTTTAAAAGATGTTGTTTGATTGCAGATTTAAAACTGGACAATAATGTCATCTGGGTTATAAAAGATGGTAGTTTATTCCACAATGTGCAACCCAAGTAACTGAAGGACCTCTTCCCATTTCCTTTAACCGTTGGTACAGAGAAAGCACCTTTATAACTTAATCTGGTATGATGGGAATGGACAGAATTCTGGGGAATACGTGAACTTTTGTGTAAGGCATGTTGCAAAAAAGAAGTATATGAAAAAACATAAAACACAACACAAAACAAAAAATACATATTGGGTTACCGAATTGCAACGATCGATGCAACGCATTTAAAGCTACTGAAAGGTGGACCGAACCTTAAACGCAGTCGAGCATAAATCGCAAAATTAATAACAAGTTTTTTACCACGCCCGCAAAACCGTCACGGACCATTGTTTATGCCCAATTAATTAAGATATTAAGCCTCATTAGCCGTCGATATGCACTGGCGCTGATAGAGATGTACCCGTTTTTTAGTATGAACGCTGGAAGAGGACAGCAAAATAGTACACAAATGAACGCGTTCACCTGTACTCGGAGTACAAATATACGATAACATCGACATCTTCAAACAGTAACGATGATGATTCATAATTAATGAAATAAAATAGCTTATTACAAATTTAACAAATTTACAAGAATACAAAACGATTACCTGTAACACAATTCTTGATTGTAAATATATATTGCTTTTTCATTTGAATTCGTACCCTGGGGGTGAAGAGCTCAATATCTTTAATAGGTGGACCATATTTTTATACAAAAACCGTACGGACCTATGTTATAATCAGAGTAAAATATAATGTTAATACTTCCGCAACGAGTCAAAAAGATATGTGCGAAGAGTTCACACGTTTTCACATTCATATACATTTGTATTCATTTTCTGTCTTCAAAAGCGCATTTTTGAGACCTTTGATTTTTATTTATTATTTGGAAAATGTGAGGTTTGATCACTTTTAACTCGAATGCTTTCAATTAACATTTCCGCAGTGGGGATCCCAGGTTTAATAATCGAATGTTTGCAATCGGTGTCCTGCTATACAAGTAGTTACGAACAAGAATTTCTCTTCGGATAGAGTTTCTGGAGGTTATCGTTTAACAAAAAAATCATTTATAGGGCTGCCAATTAATCATTTGTTTGACTGTTTGCATACCTTTGATAGCAGTCTTTTTCGGAAATTCGATTTTAAGAAGTCTATTATGACTTCATGAGTTTTAAATATATGTTGCATGTTGTATACTTTGTTTTGTTGTCATATGCTTTATTTCGCAGGGCTTTCGATTGAAAAATAACAAATGGTAAGAAGACAATTGAAAACCGTGTATACATTACTAAGTTCATTTTACAAAGTACCTTTTAACATCGTCATACCACTCGATAGATGGCCATTATTACTTAACGTATGATTATTGATATTAATTAGTATGTATAAACTAAGCTACCTTTCCATTGCAAGGCACCGGGTATCCATTCGAATCCCTTCGGATCAGTATCTTGTCGATAATACCCAATATTTATTCTTTTTCCACCTGAAAATGGCAAGACTAAAGCATAATAACAGCAGCTCTTGAATAAAGCTCTTGAATAAAGTAGACAACTATCACTTGCCGTCTTATTTATTACATCAAAAAGCGTGTTATCAATACTATGGATTAATACGTTTGTATTAATGAATTTACATTTTAAAGGGATGGTCAACACGATTGCTATATATCACGAAAAAAGAAAAGTTATTTAATACCGCATTTTTTTACAATTATTAGTTTATATTGATTAAAATATCACAACTGGTTTATTACATTACTTAAAAAATGTTGTTAAGTTTTCATATGTTCAGTATATTTGTTACTAAAATTTTACTGAGTATGTCTACCAGGTAATTTGGAGAGTTATGTTGTTGTCGTTATATTTTGTGCAAATATGAGGATGCTTTTATAAAGTATAAAAAACAACGCTGATTGTATGACCATGGCTGACCGAGTGGTCTACATGGGAGATTTTTTTTACTCTTTTCAGTTCAGGACTCCAGGGGTCAGTGGTTCGAGCCTTGTTTAGGGTTGTTTTTTTTTTCATTTTATTCTTGATTTTTTTACTGGAGATTTTTAGATCCAATGTTTAAATTTATCAATATAAAGCATTTAATGACGGTATTTTAGAACTTATCTTTGTTCGTCAATCTGGTTGACTGCCCCTTTAAACTTGATTGCTTTCTAATGTCAGGATGTTCTTGACCGACATAAAGTCGTATATGATATGAAGGAGAAACATTCCTTTAAAACACAAATGTTCAAACATGATCTGAAAATGAAAAACATTAATACGTTTTCATCCCATTTCAATGTAATTACACGCCATTTAGGTTTTGCTTTATTTACAACAGCCAATATCCGTGACACTTCACATTCACTCAAAACTTAACCCATGTATGCATAGCGTCTAGAAAATAAATGTATTAAATACTGCGACCTTGTATGCGTTGCAGCAATATGTTTTTGTCTGGGTCCGCACCACCTTTGGCAAATGATATTCTTCCAGACATGCCGATGATACTCTGGTTTTCCATGCATTGAAATACGATCTCGCCGATGTCCGAATCCTTGTAGGTGAAGTCACCAATTGTCTTAGGGTGCCCTGCAATGGTGCATATGTTTATTTTTATTAAATAAAAGAATTTTTACCAAATAGTAACGCATGTTTATTATTTGATTTTTAGAGACACAAAACTTTTATTTTAAGGCATATGCTAATCAGCATGTCAACACCTTATATCGTCAGTCCAATGACTTCTGTAGAAATATTTCATCGAAAGTCCAGTGGTGATCAACAATAATACAGTAACTAGCTTTAGCAATGTGCTAGCGTTCAGCAGGGATAAACCATTTTATTTAGTTAACCCATTTATGCCTAGCGTTTAGAAAAAAGGCATTGGCAAACAGCGTAGACCCTGATGAGACGCCGCAGTATGCAGCGTCTCATCTAGGTCTGCGCTGTTTGCTTAACGGAATTTCTGTAGGTTATATTTCAAATATAGAAATAAATATACTAGACATCCCTAATTTTGGATATAAAATGATCAGATTTTGAAGGATTGGAGAGTCCACTTGGCATAAATGGGTTAAAATGGTTTCGAGAGCCATTCAGTCAATTCATATTTGACCATATGTTGTTAAGCGACAGTATACCCTAATGCTATACTTATATGAGACGCGTTCTGAGAAAACTGGGCATAATGCATGTACGTAAAGTGTCGTCCCAGATTAGCCTTCCAAGTACGACACTTTCCGCTTTTATGCCATTTTTCGTTTAAATAAAATCCAATTACGGCAGAAAGTGTCGTCCCTAATTTGCCTGTGCGGACTGCACAGGCTAATCTGGGACGACACTTTACGCACAAGAATTATGCCCAGTTAAGCAGAAGCGATGCCAGGTCCATAACGAGCGATAATATATGTAAATGTACCTATACGTCTGAGCGTTTTGTCCGCGCAGTCCAGTGGCAATGTAGACATCCAAATATGGTCGTAGGCCACGCCCAAAGTGAACTTGAATTGATCCTGGTCCGGTGTATGCTCCGGATGGACTTCCCATCGTTTCACATATTGAGAGGCTACACGGGTAAAAGGACAATGTTTATTTACTACAATGGCGACGCCCTCGATCAAGAGAAAGCATTTATTGTTGTATACGCCACTTAAACTAATTAACGTATGGAAACTCTGTTTCTATCCCCAATGCCGAGCTATCAGCAGAAGCACAAGCTGTAGCGGTCGATTGCTGAAGCTGCTTGGTAGGCACCCAACCATTTTATAATATGACCCGTGTTAGCTAACGGGTACTATAATATTTAAAAAAAAATACATGTAATTGTTTAACAAAATAACGTTTGATTTTAGCAAACACGTTTTTATGCTATGAATTCAAGTTTATGTTTTAAACATTAACTATTTTCCGAAGTTTCTGTAATTTACAATACTTACGCATTAAAATATAACCCTATTATGCCTAGTGGACTCTCTCATCCTTCTTAATTGGGTCAATTTATTTCCATAATTAGGGATGTTTAGTATATTTATTTCTATATTTAGAATATTTCTTACAAACATTAATTTAAGCAAACAGCGAAGACCCTGATCAGACGCCGCATCATGCGTTGTCTCATCTGGGTCTACGCTGTTTGCCAAGGCCTTTTTTTCTAAACGCTAGGCATAAATGGGTTAAAGTTAAGGTGCCGCGTATTCAAGTTAATGTTTTAAACATTAACTATTATTCGAGGTGTATGCAATTTACAATACTAACACATTAACATTAAATGTATGGTTTTTATTGCTCTACAATTATCACAAGCATGTTTGAGGCAACGTGGTTAAATAAACTTTTAGCTAATCTATCAAAATACAAAGCCTTTTAGCTTGAGTTGAGATTCCACCTTAGTTTCTTCTATCGATTTTTAAATAAATCTACTAGTATATAGGTATTGTCATAATGCAATGCTTCTTCATGCACTCATGGTATGCAAAACATGGTATATAAATCAATAAATAAACCGAGGACATCTAAACTTACCTTAACAATATATTGTTATCATTCATTTATTTATTTTAAAAAATTCAAAATTAAGAACGTTGTTTTTTTTCATAAAAATATTAATAGAATGCAAGACAAATGCCCTTTAATTTTGACAACATCAATATCAAACATATTATTTAAAAAATGCCATGCAATGCTTTTCGTGACAAACTGTAAATATTAATAATATTTGTTAAATGTAAAAGATACAACTTTTGTCATTAATTTAACAAGTCCGATAATGAGCACGTCGATATTTCGAGAAAACTACGTTCGTTCATATCGTTAAAACTCTGCATTTCCTAGAATATATCGCATTTTTTTGCTGTATATGAGTTTGTTTTTAAAACATATGAAATTATATCTAACCTTAAAATTGTATAAACATTTATGAAAGTCGACCTAAAATATATTCGTATGGTTGCTTTATGATATTCGTCTTCATATTTGTTTACTAAAATATGATTTCAAATACGAACTCAGTTAATATCCTTTATTTATGAGTTGATTTTTAGGTAAACATTATTCCAAATATGGATCACTACCTGTCATTCCACCGACCCCAATCTCCTCTACAGGATTGTAATACACAGCGGCAGTGACAAATGCGCCCTCTGCAGCCTGGGACATTTGTTCCGGTGTGCAGTCAATGCGAGGGTCTGGAACCAACCAGAAGTTCGTAGAAAACCAGCCGACGAACACCCACACTATCTTCGGTCCGAATAGTCCAAGCTTAAACGCCTGTAGCAGACGAGGTATTCAATTTTACATGCACTACACATGTTGGACGCATTAAAATGGCGTGTTCTTGTGTTTTCTTAATTTGAAAGGGGCCGTCCAACATATTTTGGAATGTATTGAAGCTTGTAATTAAATGCTTTATAGTGATAAATTTAAACATTTGAACTAAAAATCTCCAGTAAAAAACCCCCAATAATGCAATTTAAAAAGATACATAAAACAAATGTAACCCTCAACAGGGCTCGAACCACTGATCCCTGGAGTAAAAAGTCTCCTACCTAGACCACTCGGCCATCAATGCTTAGAGCAAATGTATTTTTTACCTATATAAGCAATCCTCGTAGTATCCCAAAATAAAAAGACAAGAACAGAACTTTCCAAATTATTCAATCGTTTCGCGTCGCACGACGCTTTATAATTTTCAGGTTTTCAAATCACCAAAAGATGCATATACTAGATAATCATCAAATATGCATATAATAGATATTAAAGAGCTTGGTAAATGGTCAGTATTACTATTTCCTCAAACATATCATAACTAAATTGAAAATTTGCGAATCTGAAACAACTTCTTTTTAATTTTGTCAATTTACCAAAACGTGAAATCTGTTGGATGGCTCCTTTTACGCACCTATTAATTTTGTTGCATCGTTGTATTGTTGTATATTCGTGCATTGACACAATTTAAGTATAGTGTAATCAAACTTGAAAGGCTGAATGACAAGAGTGGAGATGGTGAAGAAAGGAATAAGCTGCGACGGGTTTTGGAAGACTTCATGCGTTCAACTCCTCTTTTACCCATTTATGCATAGTGGACTCTACCATCCTTCTAAATTGGATCAATTTATTTCCAAAATTAGGTATGTCTAGTATATTTATTTCGATATTTAGAATATTTCTTACAGAAATTCATTAAAGCAAAGAGCACAGACCCTGATGAGACGCCGGATCATGCGGCGTCTCATCTGGGTCTACGCTGTTTGTCAATGCCTTTTTTCTAGACGCTAAGCATAAATGGATTACAGGGGCCTTTTCACAGATTTCGGCATGTATTGAAGTTTGTCATTAAATGCTTTATATGGATAAATGTAAACATAAGATCTAAAAAGCTCCAGTTAAAAAAAACAAGAATACAATTTAACAAAAAGTAACCTTCGCCTGGGCCCGAACCACTGACTCCTGGAGTCCTGCATTAAAAGTCTACCGCTTAGACCACTCGGCCATTCGTGCTAATATAATAAGAGTTGTATTTTATACTTTGTATAAACAATCGTAATTTCAAAAAATATAACGACAACAACATAACTCTCCAAATTATTAAATCGTTTCGCGTTGCAACGGTTTATAATTTTATGCTTGTTAAATCGTCAAAAAGATGGAGAAAATGGATATTTTCATGACACATGTTCAGTATTACTGTTTCCTCAAAAATATCATAACTTAACCCAAAATTTGCGAATCTGAAACTATTTTTTTAAATTGTGTCAATTTCCCAAAACGTGGAAAGGCCTCTATTACACCTGGGTGGATTATTTTCAAACTTTCTATGTTTAATAACCGCGTGGGTAAAAAAAATTAAATACAGAATTTTAGCATCGATGCGTTTTTGCAGAATTATTGTCCTTCAGCTGGTTTTAAACTTCAGATTAAACAGCGCAGTCCAATGTCTCTTTAAATCAATAAACATGCACAGTAGAACAACGTTATGTGCAAATGTTCTTAAAGAACGTACTTTTGGCTGCAACAGGGTTTGATATAATTGTTAAGTATTTGTGACGTCAACGCTATTTGCCGCAACTATGTATGGTTTACGTTGACGTCATCATCATTATTGTTGTTTTCTTTTATCAGACGTTATTAAAGGATCGAATCAAACAGACGTGTTGTAATACATAAGCGAAGAACCACTACCACAATAACAATAATAATGGCCCTTTGTCGCTTTGTTTAATATTGAATACATTGTTTGATGTTTTGTTCAACTCCTTTATAACAACACGCTGGTTTTCGCTTATTAAACTCTCGTGATTGAAGTACGCTAATTTGTAGATGATCGTAGATACAGAAATAATGTTTCCACTTTGTTTTGGTAAATTTACGGCACTTTGTCTGTTTGCCACTATTTCAAACGTACTCCCATTTTTTCTCACCTTTAACTACTCGGTAAATATCGCTCAAACTTTCATATTGACCTAAATATTTATATTATCGGTAAGAACTGAGTTTGTATTGCTGTTACTACTAGTATTTGCTGAAGAGAAGTCGTTAGTCTTTTTAACCACCAATGCGGGGAATCACGTGGTAAGAATTGAGAAAACTCCACGCTCAGACCAACCAGAGGAAAACGGTTGATACTCGCCGAAACCGCTTCCGGTTGGCCCTATGATAGGCGTCATCCGATTAAAAACAATTAAGTAATAAGGAAGATGTACTTGTTTGAAAACTCGATTTCTCGATCGAATCGAGACATCGGCGGCCGTTTTTTTTTCTTAATTCTGACCCCATGCGTGATTCCCGCATTGACTACAGTAGAATTTAGAGTGAAATTGTATGTGTCCAAACATTTTTATGTGAGCATTAATGAGAGTAACAATTTTCTAATCTTTTGGGAGACAATTGTAAAAGTATTTATCGGGATGCCTTTCACGATAGCGAGTACATGTATGCGAGACCATCTAGTGTCTGTACATTTATACACTCAGGGTACAACTTAAGAAAAAACTATTTACCGGTACTCCGACTTATAACACAGTGTTTGTTTTTATGACACCGGGATATTTATATAAAAAAAATACCGAACCAAATGCTTCAAAAGCTAAAAGTTGTGACTATACTAAAGATGCTATGTCAAGAACGATTCTTTAGCTCCCCAGACTATTCCATGCAGCATATTTCGACTGAAAATGAAAACAATCGAATGACATCACAATTTAAAAGTATATTGCTGTTCAAGAGAATGCATACATTTTTACCAATTAACAAATCAATAATTGAGCATAGCACTTACCGCACACAGCACAGACCGAGCCTCGTTTTCGTACATTGCCGTCATGATTATGCGGGCATCGTGGGCCTGGAACACACGACATACCAATGGACCCTCGATTGATCATTGTTGGCTCTGGTACTACTTACATGTACCCCGGGTACTCTTGAGTATACTTAAATGTACCCCGGGTACGGTAAATATACTTAAACGTACCCGGTTGATATTAGACTGCACCCGAGTTGTATTCCCACATAAAATTAGATGTCGTAAAACGCTCTATCGATTACCGTAAAACGATATTGTTTATCGTAAACAAACTTCTCTTTAAAAGACCTGCATCAACATGCTATTTAAGTATGAGTTTCGATAATATAGAGGCCATTAAATAGAAAATTGACATAAATGTGAACATTATTAATTTAAAAAAAACGACAACGACCGGTGTAGCGTTAACATTCCCAGGTACGTTTGAGTATATATTTACCGTACCCGGGGTACATTTAAGTATACTTAATAGTACCCGGGGTACATGTAAGTAGTACCCGAGCCGACAATGACCAATCGAGCTCAGTGGCCAGACAGTTGATGCGTTAACTAAAATCAGATAAAATTCAAACATATTTAACGCCAAAACTACTTTATACCACAAAATTTACAGTACAATTCTCCTTCAATGAGATCAATATTCCACTCTTTATATCTTTTGTAATGTATTTAAAAACGATAAGATGCTCAAAATAAAAAAAATGAATCATTATAAAAAAGCTACACACCTTTAAGTTGTTCACTCTCGCGTAAGGATCGTGCATGAAAATCTCTTGTGACAGTATTGTAATGTTATTTGCTGTTGCCTTTTCAACAAAATCGTCGGTTACCTAAAAACAAGTTATTGTATTAATGATAATAGAAATACCTATCAGACTGCTAAAATCTCAGTTCCTGTATATACTTGAAATGATGAAGTACTTTTACAAAATATAGTCTTTCATTTTATTTTTATGTTATAATTTCTTAGTAATAAGTCATTTTACAAGAGAGTTTGTACAATGCAATAACACATAGTTTTTCAGTTAATGCGTTAAAACTTGTGGTTAGCGCGTGGCTATGATATTAATTAGTAAAAACATCATTTCGAATAAAAAATAATCAAATTATAACGAAAAATCAACTTCTCTGAAAAAAATCAGTATCAAATAAACACACGTATGATAGAGAATGTTAATTCCACAGAAGTTGGCTTTTCGTTATAATTTGCTAATTTTTTCATTGAACATGATGTTTTTACTCATTGACATGACACCTTATCTATGATCGCTCCGCCCACTAGAATTGATCCACTAATCAGCGATCGATTAATCGGGCGCACTCGTTAGCAACGACCTGTCCGCCATTTTCTAGACAAGCTACATGTTTAGGTTCACTTTTATTTTAACGAGTTTCTTTTGTTTTCCTCTTTAAAAAACGATTAAAAATGGTTAAACGGTGTCAATGGGGATTATGTAACTCGGACAATCGATATCCTGAAAAATTAGTTGGTGAGATTTAATTTATATCGTTTCCAAAGCCGAAAAGAGATCTTGAGAAGTGTAAGAGATGTATATATACATGCGGTCGTCACCACGAACAACTGAACGTCAACCCTGTCAAAGACAATTATAATATATTTTTATCGGATATACTAGCAGATTTAAATAGTTTATGTTATCGATCTGATTATCACATAATATTTCACCTTAAAAAAAAATAGTTTTATCAGTTACTAGGTCAGAAGCGAGGTTCATCTGCATTACTTAAAGAGAAATAAAACCCAGCATGAAGCCTAATTCATGCTGTGTTTTATTACTCTGATAGTAATGCACTTAATTGACATTATACATGTTATTTGAAGGTGACATGTGATATGTTATCTTATTAACGGTATCTACACATTTGCACTCATGTGGTGTCACCAATAAACGCTTTTAATTCACACTAGGAGCTCGAATGCCTAGATCTCATTTTTTAAACGAGTTTCGTTTATTTTGTTCGGATTAAAAAACGGAAATGAAATATGGCAAAAACGGTGTAAAAGGGGTTAATGCAACTCTGACATTTGGTATCCAGAAAGATAAGTTAGATGAATTAAATTTATACCGTTTCCAACGCGGCAATGCGGTCTTGACAAGAGCGAGTGGAAGCTTCAAGAATTACCGAGATCCCCTTTATAGAACATTAATTTATTTCAATAACTTGAAATGTCATATAAGCAATAACTAAGCATTATTAAGTATGTATTATGTCACGTGTGCATGTAAAATAATTGAGAATTTGGGTACCCAATTTGTGTAACTTTACGAAATCCCCGTTAAAAATCGCGTTTCTGTGTGTGTCAGAAACAAGTGAAAACCATTTTGTTATTATTTTAATAAAGACGTATCGATAAATGCTATTGTATAAGAGTTATTATTACGGATATTAGTTAACCAATAAAATGCGGTAACTTCGGGAAAGTCGGTACCTGCGCGAGCGTCTGATATTGGTAGCCTTATTAATTTATAATAGCCTAACCGTATTCCATTTCGTACAACGCTAATTTTATATCAGACAATGTCCAAACTTACGGTGTTGTTTTTGCGCTTTAAATTATAGTGATTGATAAATGTCCCATAAGCAATGTTTAATATGATTAATATCACTTTTATACGCAATAATATGTGGGATTGAGGTACCCACCCGGCGTCGGGAGACGGAAAACTACAACGGGCGAGGCATGGTCAGGGGTGATAACCCCAAAAAAGGGTTAGGGTAAGGGTTAGGGTTAGGGGTCGGGTTAGGGTTAGGGTTGGGTTTAGGCTAACCCAAACCCTAACCCGACCCCTAACACTAACCCAAACCCTAACCCTAACCCTCTAACCCCCCCTTGCGCAATACCATACCATGCCTCGCCCGTTGTAGTTTTCCGTCTCCCCCCGGCGTCAGAAAGCGCGTAAAACTTCACCGAATTCCCAGTTATAAAGCGTTATTTCGTGTCAAATACACGGGTAGGGCGGAATGTTTCGGTAATTATTTTGTTAATAACACGGGTAAATACCGGTGAAGTGTTAATTTATTGCAAATACCACCATTACACGTAATAACGGGTTCGATTTCGGTAAGCGCGCAAGCGTTTGAGAGCGTGTTTAATGTAACGATTTACCCGTTATAAATAGCCGATGTTCTCTTTAATCGTATATTTTTTGCATTTGCAGAATAACTAAATGGCATCAACCCCTTTACAAGTGTAATATGGTGTTAAACAAGTCCATAAAATAATTCGGAATATCGCGTAAGTCTATATGCAGTCTATAGGCAAAGAAGCCATTTTGGTGTTAGCTTGTCTAGGTTTTCTTCCCGCTGAGCCACGTGATTAAGTGGGCGGAGCGATCACTGATAAGGCGTCATGTCAATAGACCAATCGCCAAATTATCGATCGCTCCGCCCACATAGTCACGTGGTCTAGTGATTAGAAAACTCCGACAAGCAGATCGCAATTATAGCGGATTGCGTGAGGGAAATGCTATATTTGTAATCACGTATTATGCTCTTTTCTATAATATAAATTATTTAAGCCGCACACTAAACTAAACTGCTTTGTAAAACGTAAATACAATCATAAAAACTTTAGAGAGAAATGAAACTTTAGAGAGAAATGGCGTAATCAAAATAAATGAGTTAACGGCAGACTGACTATCAGAAACGTTTCTTATACATATTATATAGGGAGTTGATGAAAAATCCGTTGTAAAAATGAGCATTTATTTCATATTGATTTTGAACTTGTATTCAACCGTCTGACAGTGAACCCGGTGGCTATTCATATATAATTTTGAAAATATTTTTATTAAATGCAAATGACATATCCATATCATGATGGGTTTTTTGTTTATTTAAAATGTTTAGATCTTTGTTTTATTGAGTTATTTTTAAAAGACACCGATTTTTTTTATTTAGATATAAATTAAATTTTGATTGTAACCATAATTTAATACAGGCCTAATTTCGTCGTTTCATTAACAGATAGTCTAATATGCATTTTATTTCATTTATGTTTAATGCGAACCTGTTACATTTCACTATCAACAAATGAAATGTTGGTATTACGGTGCTGTTCACGAACATTCAAATTGAATACATTTAGCATATAATGCATTTGCTTATTTATAACACGATGGCCCTTATATGTTAATTGAAATTTTCACATTTCTCCCCGTATCAATATATGATGTATTAGAAATGTTGTTGTTGTATTATAAGCCTTACATTTTACACTTGAAGTCGCATTAAGCTGGCTAAGCCGCGTTGAAATCACCTTTTTGTTGTTTTTACTTTAGTTAAAACAATATTTAAGTTAACAATTTATAATGATTTCCCTTGTTATTGATCCACAGAAAATAAATATATAATTGGAAATCATTGAAGTAATTAAATAGTTTTCTTTTCTTGTGTACAGTACCTAACAATGCCTTAATGCTCCTTCATTCTGAGATCCACGCAACATACTGTTATTTATTAATCATCGACAATTACGCTGAGATTAATAAGCACGTGTGGCAATTATTATGTTGCCCAAACTGCTTAATAATATTGTGCATCAAACGGTATAACATGTTTTATAGAACACACACCTGGTGTGGTTAAACTATTTATTGTGTTTGTTTTCTCATTACTCGTTCATATATTCAAGAAATAAAGATAAAATAAATACCTTTTATAAAGTATGTATAGCACCTACAATTTTGAATAATGATCGAACAGTAATGATCATGCATTTGATGTAAAATCTGTGTAAACTCTTAAAAATTACGTCCATTCCATATGTACAACACGATTTGTTTGTCGGACAAAATGGCGTCCAGATAAGCGTTGCTGAGGGGTGTGTGAAAAATCGATATCTGATTGGCTGATCGACAAAATGTGGGCGGAGTTGGCGACTGGTCAATTAATATCATAGCCACACGCTGACCATCAGTGGTAAAGAACATTTCTTACAACAGAAAAGAACTCCAAGGCCTGATGTAGAGTCGCCACGATGTTCCAGTTGAACAAATTCTTCATCATAAAAATTCGAAGATCATTCAGTTTTTGATCAGGCACTGTCAGTCTGAAGAACTTTGGGAACCGGGTCCGATCGGACATACTAGGGGATGAGGAGCCAAATGAAAGCTGTAAAAGCCCCAAGTACATAATGTAATGTAAGCACAGACAAGCATGCGAGCGATACACGTGAGATGGTTCAAAGACGGATAGAGTATGGGCATTTATAATGTCTTGCACGTGTGTTCAATGTCGGATACCCACGTTCGACCCATTCCGCTATTCTCCATATTATGAATTACTCTTGGGTATCCGACGATGACGTGTGTTGTGATCAACACGCGGTATTCGAATTTTCATGTCAGAGAATAATCTATAATGAAATAAATGATTAACTTTGATGAAACTGTTGTTATTCTCTACATGCTGGGCCATTACTTGTTGTCAGAATTATAGGATACGTCTACAAAAGATTTTAAAATTAAAATAAACAACCAATCCGCATTTGTCACAAAGATTCACTCGTCACGTGTTTTTGTAGAGGAATAATGGAGAACAGCTCATTTGATTTATTTCGTTCATCTTTAAAATGAGTTATGTTGACCTTATCTTGACCTTAACCTATGACCTTTTTAACTTTGTCATCCACACGCTTTACTTGTGACTATTGATTTCATTTGACAGGTAACATGTTTTATGTCCTAGAGTTTGAATGCGCGCGTAGTTTAATCAAAAATCGGCACGTTGGTCAATTTGCCATTATCATTGACAATATTATGTACACATACCAATTTATTTCAGCTTTAGAATGTCTTGGAGTTATGTCAGTCGAGCTGATTCAAACTATCCATATGCAGAAATGGAGCGTATTATGTACTGCTTTTTAAAAATTATTGAAAACCCAAGGTACGAGCATGTCAAAGATGGCGTCCAAGAATGTAACCAATAAGCTGGCACTCGTATGTTTACCTACCCATGTCGTTATAATTTAGAAACTATTGAACACGTCAAACATGTCAATTTTGAGGGAATTAGTCCCCTTAAGTCATTTTGTCAAAGCTTGATTCCTGTCTATAAATGTGGCCATGCCAGATGTGAGAGCGCTTTTAGCATCTTTATTTTCTTTGCAAGGTTAAGTGTTTTCAGATGCTACAAAGCCTGTACCAAACTACGCCTCTGGTAATTAGGAACGAAATCACCAATACTACCAAATTTACAGAAGACAATTCTGTTGATATACGCGATTATTTATCTTTTGTCGACTTAACTGTTTTTACTTAAAATCAACTTTCTGCAAATGTACAAACTGACATAATACCATAAGCCATTGTAAATACAAAAAATCTGAGTCATAAACAAATATTTTAACAATACTCACAATATGAAAGATAAAACCGAACATTTTTAATTCTCAAACTGTTGTTTGATTTCAAAATTATCATATATGTTTAGCACAGCATCGTATTCTAATATTTAAACGTATTCCATCGTACTACGGAAACAGCACATAGTTACAAACGGTTTCTCGTACCATATTCCTTAATGTAGAATAAACGTTGTTTACACATGTAGATTTATATATAATTATTGTAGGCAATAATATAACATCATAAACTATTTTTATTGAATCACTGTAATAATGTACATGTAGCAATCAAAAGTATACCATTTGGAGTATGTAATTTGTTAAGTACCATATTCTAATAATAGTGACATCAGCGCATTTCCTGTGCAGTGCTCCCGCCACAATCCGTTCAATTAAAAAAAAATCGGCGACATAAATTTACAGACATGCAAACAGCTATACACGTGTCGCATATGTAGTCGTCAATTGGTAACACTAAAAATCTCTCAATTAGGTTCACGGAAGGTCTCAGCCAGTGTCAATCAACACAGGCTACCGTATTACCTGCGTGAGGTTCCAAAGGTAGGAGACCTGCGAGGTAGCCTCCGATGCTGTGGAACAAGCGCATCCCAGAACCATGTGATAGGGTGGCTGTGTGTGGAACTTCTCGAACATCCGGTACACCGCAATACCCGGGCTGCACTGGAATGAAGTTTAAGTGCGAATGATTAGAACACGTTGTGGCAACCTTGATTAGAATGCATCACATTAAGATACAAGATAAGTATTGATGCAAAGCATCAAAGGCCGTAGGAAATTTCAGTGTAAAAGGCACTCAATGAAGTTACATGGAGCGATTTTTTTCTACTATAAATATTAATATATTGGCCGATTATTTTAAACAAAATAGAAAAAGATACTGGAATAACCATTATCTATGATTTTGTGTTATAACCCCCAAATAACCATTATCTTTGATGTTGTGTTATAACCCCAAAATAACCATTATCTATGATTTTGTGTTGTAATCCCCAAATATTTCATAGTTCATTTTATTTACATTTGTTTCCTTTTTTGTTTACTGGCATCCGTGTGCAGTTTTCATTAATGGAACAGAACTGTGTAGGTTTTAGAAAATCTGCTTCATATTGTAAGCGTAATTTCATATTTTTCTCAACTTAAAGGGGAGATGATTCTGATCTTATTCTTACGTTGCTCATTTACGATAGGGGTTGAGTACTCATTGATATGAAAACACTGTAAAAGTTTTAATGTGTTTACGAACCCCCCCCCCCCCACCCTCTCACACATATATTTCATGGCCATAATAAAAACAAAAAATGGTTACAATAAAACAGCATATTTATTAAAACTAAAATGTCTACATCAAAACAAAAAGATAACATAGAACACAAATAAAATAATTTAATTCTACTAGGGCTCGAACCTTGGGCCTCTCACATGTGAAGCGAGCGACTAATCACTACACTACGGAACCGCTTGAAAAATCACCTTATAACTTAGATATTAATAAGTGACGGTAGTGTAACGGTTATCAATAAAGCAATAAACCGTGTAATCGCTGTCGTCTTGTAAAATTGAAGAAAATACGTGTTAACCAAAACTCGAACAGCAAAAGTCTGCGCTATTGTTAGAAAAACCACAAAATAAATATATTTTGATTATGTTTTGTTTTATACAAAACCAGATAGTTTAAACGGTTAGCGTATTTGCCCAGTCCCTGTGATCTTTTATTATTGCCCAGTCCCTGTGATCAGTTATTAATTAAAAGAATTAGCTTTGCATTATTGGCAATAAATGTTGTAGTAAATGTAATAGGCACAAATGCAGTACTCATTTACACTAATTTACACAAAAAATCACCACTATGCAAGATATTCTGACAACAAAAATATATACATTGATCCGTAAAAAACTTCTCCTCCCATAAGCAAAAAAAAAAAAATACATACTAGTCGCCGCACTTCAGTGCGACGCCAATAAACACAAAAAGGTGATGCAAAGAATTGAAAATAAATAAAACCCACACACACAGCGCTATAATAAGAGCATATCCAGTCAATAATTGTATTAAGACGTTTGTAGCGCCGTTAAATGTCGCATCGCCGTTATATGTCGCAGGCTACGAGATTTGTCGCAACGTTGACGATAAATGTCGCAAGGACCGATATATGTCGCAAATCCTACTGACGATATATGTCGCAACTTTAACGATAAATGTCGCAAAAATTTCAACTGCCGATATATGTCGCAACATTAACGACAAATGTCGCACACCTTTGCAAGTCATGTTAAAAATGAAATGGTGAAGTAAAAATGACATTAAGGTTAGATCTAGATTACCCGACGGGGTTCTTTTGGTCGATTTTCACCAGAATGCTCAGTTTTTAGTGAGTATTGTCCGAAATGGTCAGTTGTGGTCAGTATTGTCCACAAATGTCAGCTTCGGTGAAGATCGACCGAAGCGGTCATATTTATACATTTTCGACCAAAAACGTTAAGTTTTATTCAAAATGACAAAAATCCTTGTTTTGAATTGATCGGAAATCGGAAAAACGAGGTGCCCGTAAGTTTTCTTTGGGTATGAGGCCGTATCGACAAGTTTGATTATATAAGGTCAGTCTTACAGGAACCGTCTGGGTAAAATAAAATGTGAATACCTCGGTTTATCTGCTGGAGACTGACAACTTTTCCATCTTTGAATAAGCGATAAAAGGCGTATATTCTTGGAATCGTCAATCGCACCGGTACCTGCTCAGCTCTTTGGCTCATTGTGGGGCCGGCAAAGGACAATGCCTTTCTATGAAAACTGCCAGGAAACACTGGTTCGCTTCTGAAACGGTTGGTCGTGCGGGTGCAGCTGGGCAATGCATTAGATACTAGACCCATTATCAAATTATCGCCGATTACAGCTAACTTTACTGTGTGAACGGCTTTACACCCAACGTCAGTAATCAGTCTCAAATGACAAGGACTCCGTGTCGGTCGTAATTACCAGTAAACTGAACAAGCTGTACGATTTTCCAACCTAAATTTGAAGAACTTTGCACTAAGGTCTGTGTCAATTCAATATTGTTGTACGGTGATAAGATAAGTTCAGTAGCTGAAAAAAGTCTCTTTAACGACACATACATTACTGTTGTCATTGACAAAAATAAGATACAAGCGACAATTCTTCATAGAAATCGGAAATATATTTATGGCATTTATTGAATATGTTAATTTCACCAGATTATATTCAAATCTTCACAGTTGTCAAACAAATATTTCGTTTTTGTGCTCCCCTGAACGTTTTTGGATCTTTGCAAGGGCGGTTTAAGGAGGGCGGAAGCGGCGTGCGTCCCTCCCCCCCCCCCCCCCCCCCTTAAATCAGCCAAGATTTTTTAAAATTAAAATGTGCATATTTGGGACTTAAAATCGAATGCCAAAGGTTGCTTAACCAAAAAAAAAATGCCTTCGGCGATGAAATTGGATAGCATAAACTACTATCAAACGTTTTAGGGTTAACAATTTTTCATTTAAGTACCCCCCCATGTAAAACTTGACCTACGCCCCTCCGCGTATTCGAAAACCCTGGATCCGCACCTGCTTTGATGTCACAAAAATGATATCACAAATTTACAGATGTTCAGATGACAGCCACAGTACGAAAGTCTTATTGCTAACTATCATTTTAACAGACAAATCAATTTACTTAAATAACTGGCAGCAAAATGAGATCGTCCATCTGGTTGACATTTAGTTTAGACATGTTTCTACAAGATGCAAACACGATTCGCGATTATAAAATTTAATTGGATGAAGTATTTTTTTCCAACAGTTGAATTATCTGGGATTTCATTTTGGCACGCTTACAAGAGAAAGAACCATGAAGACAGCGATGCTGATTTTTAGGTAATTATTGTTTATGTTTGATTTTAGTTGGGCATGAATATGCCACGATTGCTCGTGTGATTAAACCATGGTAACTATAGCATACCCTTATATACCTTGATTTCATAAAAAGCTTTGCAAAGTCATATACATAAAGTAAACGTGATTTGCATGAGATTTGTTGGTGAATTTGACTTTTTTTAATGTTAAAGAAGATATTTTAATTTTGAAAGGCGATTATGAACAAACATGACGCTTACAATTACTTGTTGTTGTCGGAGGCGAAAATTAAATTCCTTCAAAACGTAAAACACGGGTGCAATAATATTGGTTGTTCATTTTCTTGTATCATAAAGACTTTGCCAATAGTCTTTAAACGAAATATTCAAATTGGTACATAAATACTGTCTATTTACTAAATGGTTTAGCTATTATTATAAAATGCATTTAACATGAACAGTAAATGTATAAGAAAAACGTATTATTGTCGCAACAAGTATTTTCCTTAAAGCATCGAGACCAGGACCGATGTCATTATCTATTTCCTATTTGGATTCAACATACTCTAATAAAGTTTATATGCGAAAATTAGAAATCTTAAATTCAGAAAAGGAACGTCATTGCATCGCCTGCCTACTCCACGGTGAAATATTACTTTTCTATGGCGAAATATATTTAAATTAATGAATGCATATATTGTAATTATTCGATTTTCTAGCGGAAACTTTGCGACATCTATGACGTCAAATCAAAAGCCGTCGACGTCGCGAGCGCTAAAGGGCGACTACTCTAAATGAATTTAGTCGGAGCAGAAGTCAAAATCTGCCTCCGGGGTGAATACTATCGATTGTTTCCATTGGCTTATTTAATACAGAGCGCGTGATAACGAATTGCGACGGCACGCGCGCTTCATTAAATTAGCCAATGAAAAAACTCGAAGTATTCAGTCCGGTGGCAGCATTATACTTCTGCTCCGACAAAATCATAAGAGTATTCGCCCTTTAACTCAGTGCGCGTGGCTCGCGATACATTAATTGAAACAATACTGTAAAATGTTGAGAAAAGGGGGTACGAGGGTCAGCCCCAAAGCATCTAGAGTGTTTCAATCATTATCAAAGTACTTGACGAATTTACTTGACACTTTGTCCATCCATCGTATTACCAAATGCTTATTACATGTGCGATTGCATGGGGAAATACGTTTCGCTTGCTATGGAATCAGGGAACGCACAATTAAGGTCTCATATAATCGGCCGGTGCAGGTCAGGGGAAATGACGTCGTAACCATAACGTTTTAATTGGAATAATGTCAGCAGTGTAATTTTATGTCAAGCTTGGTAAACAGTGAGCTCTATTGCTTGTTAATTTAGGTCTTATAATAAAGATTGAAATTCCCGTATTTTGCGATTTTTCGAAAAAAAGGTATTCTAAAAATATAACAACAGTTTAACGTTGATAAAACATATTAGCAAAAGCAATAAGATAATAGAACCGTTAACAGAGTTTAAGTTTATTGTTGTTAACTAACATAATATTAATGCTTTATTTCAGGTTGATATGTTTGCTGTTGCCGATTGTGATGGCGCTAGCAAAAGGCTGGAGGACGTGCGGGCTAATGTCCGATACAGAGTATAGGATCATGTTCGAAGCGGTATCGGAAGGGACCTATCATGTACCGGTTGCAGAAAGGACACCCTTAGAACGATCTACACTGCGAAGATTTCACAGAAACAAAGAGTTTTATTCGATTGAAAATAATCGACTGTACTATAAGGGAAAAGAGCTTTTGTGTGAATCAAAATGCAGCAAAGTTATAACTCATAATTACCATAAAAGTAATGGCATTGTTGTGAGAAGGTTATATCATCTGTTAAAACGAAGATATACTGGAGTTTCAGAGGCAAAGAAAAAACAAGTTATTTCTAAACTGCCGGATTATCAGAAGAGAAATGCAAAGTTTTCGAAGAAAGCCTCTCTAAAGCATGTGTGCAGCAGTTCTGTGCACGATATGCTTCAAATCGATCTCGTCGATATGCAGAGACATGCAGTTATATACAATAAAGAAAAGTGTAAATTCATTCTAAGCGTAATGGATATATTTAGTCGGTTTGTGTGGTTACGAGCTATACCTAGCAAATCAGCCGATGTAATCACTAAACATTTGAGTCGCATATTTGCAGAATATGGTAAACCAAAAATTATTCAGCATGATAGAGGACGTGAATTCGATGGGGAAGTAAAACGGTTGTTGAAAGTTCTCAATATAAAGAATATCAAAAGTCGCCCTTGTCACACTCAAAGTCAGGGGAAAGTTGAAAGGATGCATAAAACATTGAAGCAAAAGATTGCATACGATTTGACGCATGCGAATAGCTTTGGTATAAACTGGGCAAAACAGCTACCAGAGTATCAACGTATATTAAACAATGACCCAAAAGAATGTCTAGCATGGAAGTCACCGCATGAAGTTTACTATGGAAGGGATCCTTATAATGACAATTCAAAGCTAAATCGCAAACTGCTTATAAAGAAACTAAGAGATGCCGCAAAAGTCGCAACACTACAGTGTAATAGGCGAAACGACAGAGCTCAAAAGAAGGCAAACAAAACACCGATTTATAATATTGGAGACTCAGTGCTGTTACGCTATATGAAAAAAGGTTTATTAAATAGGAGAATATGGGCAGTAGATGGGGTGATACAGAAGCGATCTATGAAAACAAACATGCACAAAATTAAATATCGTGTCCCCGAATCTTCTCGAGCAGGACAATCTGCGAAAAAAAAAATGGTACCACGTAAGCAACCTCACACAATATACGTGTACATCAACTGGTGCATCCAACAAGAAACAGTTACATCGAAAACAGTATTGCATAGCTACAACAAAATCGTCTCTGCTTGAAAACTTGAGATCGGAATTCGGATTGCCCGTCGTAATGGATCCTATTGGGAACGGAAACTGTCAGTTTGGAGCTGCTTCATATCACCTACGCCAGTATGGAATACATAGGTCGGAAGAAACGCTTAGACAAGACGTAGAAACCTTTTTGAGGCAAACACCCGTACTTGGTAATAGGATTTGTGGAGCAAACTGGTGGAACTCAATACTTGAGCAACCACGACATTATTTGTCGCGGATGTCTACAGAATATTAATACGGTGACCAAATAACATTGCAAGCGATGTCGCAACTGTATAATATGCAGCTATTAATAGTGTCGACTAGGAATAGTGCAACTACATTGATAAGTCCGGATGGGAGTTCATGTCTGTCAAGCCGTTACCCTCTAATAATACTTGGACATTACCCAGAGGGCGCCGGTGAGCATTACGTTGCCCTTGGTTATAATAGACATGTATTAGAAAGAATTGTAGACACATCAGCACAAGTAACGTGGGAAACTGATCCACCTACGGGAGATGATGACCTGAGCGATGGCGGTAATGACCTGACCGCTGGCGGTGATGACCTGAGCGCTGGCGGTGATGACCTTAACGCTGGCGGTGATAACCTGAGCGCTGGCGGTGATGACATACAATATTCAATACAATTTTATCGTAATTTGTGTTGCTGTAAAAATGTTACAGTTTTATCACATATTACAACATTTGGCCAATCTTGATAACAGCAGTCCATTTAGCACAGGGAAATAAACAACTGCTACTCGAGCCAAGAATTATAAGAATTGATTGGGTCAATATTGACCACAACTGACCATTTCGGACAATACTGACCGCAACTGACAATTATGGAAAATAGTGACCACAATTGACCATTTCGGACAATACTAACTAAAAACTGACCATTATGGTGGAAGTCGGCTCAAAGAACCTCGTCGGGTTATTTAAATCTAACCTTAAAGTTTTAGTCATTTTACTTCAAGTTTTCGTTTTTAACATGACTTACAAAGGTGTGCGACATTTATCGTTAATGTTGCGACATATATCGGCAGTTGAAATTTTTGCGACATTTATCGTTAAAGTTGCGACATATATCGTCAGTAAGATTTGCGACATTTATCGTTCCTTGCGACATTTATCTTCAACGTTGCGACAAATCTCGTAGCCTGCGACAAATAACGTCGATGCGACATTTGACGGCGCTACAACGTTCGCAACGATTATTGCAAATGTTTCATGACGATTATATGAATTCTCTCTCCGTTTCATTACATTCGTACTTCATTAAGTTAAACTTTTGATGAGATCGTTTGCATGCAACCTTTGACTTATAGAACGGTAATGAAAGTGTTTAACGTGGTATTAATCTTTAATTTGAAATGCAATGTTACTATACTGTGAGGCTAATTTTTATTTAGACGTTAATGTTAATAAATAGATATCATTGGGCCAGTGCGAGTGAAGTTTAAGAATGTTATTACTTAATGGTGGAAACAGAGTCCGATGTTACACGACAAAAAAATAGTCCGAGATTATAATTATAATACGTTTTGACAACCCACGTTATAAAATATAACGAAGAGTAACCCATAACATGTACTGAGTTTCTTACATTGGTTTCTTGTTGGTTTGATGTTGTTTTATCCGCCATTTAAGTGACGCCGAATTTATATAAACAATGAAAATCATTATATGAAAATTTCAGCAAAAATAATTTGTCTTGCTTATATTTGACCTATTGGAGTAATCTTATTTTGATGAATTTATTACGGAGATATTCGTATGAAAATAAAACACTATGTTTCAACTGTTAAACAATTGATTTTATTCCATAATAACACATTTATTTCCGAAATGTCACCCTATGGTATGCATTTTGCTGTATTTCCATTGTCGTTCAAAGCAAAACATAGAAGACATATCATGGTCACAATTTTTCTTCAACGAAAAGCCAATGGCTTACATTTCAGAATAGCTTTTTTACACACAGAATGACATCAGAAAAGCAAGCATGTATTTTTCACGAAAGGCAGAGTCATTGTTTGGTATCTGTCAAGGAATATGCGAACTTGAGAAGAAGCTATAACCACTTTCTGTATACCACACAAACCAGAAACACCGCACCTCTCTTCGCCACGAGAGCCTTTATATGAGTCGCGTTCTGAGAAAACTGGGCATAACGCATGTGCGTAAAGTGTCGTCCCAGATTAGTCTGTGCAGTCCGCACAGGCTAATCAGAGACGACACTTTCCGCTTTTATGCCATTTTTCGTTTAAATGAAGTCTCTTCTCAGCGAAAATCCAATTTAGGCGGAAAGTGTCGTCCCTGATTAGCCTTTGCGGACTACACAGGCTAATCTGGGACGACACTTTACGCACATGCATTATGCCCAGTTTTCTCAATACGCGACCCAATAAGTTACATCGATAAGGGTAGGTGGAGTGACCAATTGTAAAAAAAGTTATCGTTTGTTAATATTTTGTGTTCCTATGATATATGTTTTTTGTACGAATCTTGGTCGAATAGTTGTAGTGATATCGATTTGAGTGGGTAACCGTCTTTAAATATCTTTAGAATATTCCAGCATAAAAACCCCGCAGAAATAGTAGCGGCATTGTTTTATATATTAAAGAAGAATTACTTGATGGAATTGCTATTGTTAAAAATCGTTATGATACAATTATCTGGGTTAAACTAGATCACACATTTTTTAAACCTCAGAAGATGTTTATATCTGTGGAACTTATATGTGGGGATTTGATTCTCCAGCTTATAACACATTTAATGTATATTTATTTGACATTTTAGAAAATGATATAACTTATTTTTCTGAATTTGGCAAAGTGTTTGTTACTTGTGATTTAAATAGTAGAGTTGGAAATAAGTGTGATTATATTGTACATGATAAAATTAATACTGTTAATGGTAATGTTGATTACCACTCAGATATTGCCTCTGTTAGGGCCTCAGTAGATTGTTCACTAAATAATCATGGAGTAAGATTACTAGATCTATGTTAATCCATATGTCTACGTATCGTTAATGGTAGAGTTGGCAATAGCTGTAAACAAACTTTTATTCAAATAACGGTTCTTCTGTCATTGACTATTTATTGGCAAACGAAAACAGCTTTTCAAGCATATCCGCTGTTAATGTTCACGATTTTAACGTATTTAGCGATCACGCCCCGTTACAGTTTTCATTGTTATGTAATAACGCATCATTTGAGTATCAGTCTTACACCGATGTTAAATATAAGTGGAACGATGCGTTACGTGGGCAATTTCGCTCAGGTATTATTTGTATGCTACCTGTTTTGAATACTATTGTACAGCATATCGATTATTTAAGTAGAGCGTCTATTAATGAAGTGTTGAATATATTTTCTGAAACTATTCGCAGTGTTGCTGACCCATTATTTTCTAAAACATGTGTTCATAAAACAGATCCTAGTCTTCATGTAAATAGCTGTATGAAGAATGCAGATTGGTTTGATCACGAGTGCAATGAAGCACAAACATTGTACCATGACGCTTTGCGTATTTTTAATTCTAGTAAAACAGATATAAACAGAAAACATTTATGTACACGTAAAAAGTATTATAAAGACTTATTCCGCAAGAAAAAGACCAGTTGTTATAGGCAAAAAATGATTTAGATAGAAAATTTAAGAAAACATAAACCAAGAGACTTTTGGCAACTTTTCAAATAAAACAATAAGACTGTAAACAATAAAATATCGTTAGAAGAATTTACATATTTTTTTGAAATCCTTAGTAGTAATATGTCTGATTTTTGTAACAACGAAGCAGAAGATTTTTGTTTAAATAATGATTTTAATTTAGACATTTCTGTATTTAGTAAGTTGCCTCTCAAAATTATTTACCACGATTTTAAACAAGCGCATTGAAACTTTTTGTAATGAAAACACTATTATTTCGGATGCGCAGTTCGGATTAAGAATTAGTTTAAATACAGTCTTAAGACTGCTCCTCAACCAACATCATCAGCATGGATTCCGCCGTCTTAGAATGTTTCGGCCCTTTAATTCCATGAACATTCTAATAGCGGTGGGCCCACAGTGGTGATAAGTCATTGTGTGTTGGTTGATTGCCTCCAGCTCTTCTCCTCTCGCCTCAGCCACAGCCAGCTTGATGCCCGTTCGGCTGCTTGGCTCAGTCTCTGGATAGCCACTCGTCTCTCCCTGCCAGTTGTTCCTAATGCTTCCACGGGAAATAGCCAAGTCCGCCAGCCTTGTTGCTTGCACAGATCCATCAGTTCTGTGTACTTGGCCTTCTTCCGCTCCTAGGCCTCTTCACATCTTGCCTCCCATGGTACTGTCAGCTCAATGGTGACGAGCTTCTTTCCTGGTTCTGACCACAGTACAATATCTGGTCGTAGGGTCGTCTGAACCACGTTTCTATCAAGGTCAACTTCCATCTTTCAGTCTCTAGAGCCATCAAGAATTGATGCTTTTGTTGGTTTCTGTGTCTTCACGGTCTCACCCGATTTGACAAAAGCGATGTGCCCATGGCGGGGGTGATTACCATGTTCATTCTTCCTTTCCTTCTCTAGCAAGTCAGCCAACTCTCTGAGGACCAAGTCGTGCCTCCATCTATATCTTCCCTGTGTCAGTGCTGTACTACAAGATGACAGAACATGCTCTAGGGTGCCTACTCTGTCACACAGGCTGCATTTTGGCTCTGCTGTGAGTCCCCATCGGCACAAGTTCGCTAGGGATGGTAGTAGATCATAGACAGACCTGAGGAGAAAGGAAAACCGAAAAGGCTCATACTTCCAGATGTCTCCCCAGGTCAACCTCCTGTCTGCGGTATTCCACGTGGTCCATGCTCCCTGCGCTCCCATCTCCACAGCCCTTGCTTGTCTGGCATTTTCTTCCGCCCTCCGGACCTCAGACTGAATCCTCGCTCGCCTCTCTTTCAAGTCTGATCGGCTCCACAGTACCACCTTTCTCGTACCAATTCCTTCACGTCCAACTGCAGTCACTCCGACAATGTCTTTGTGCTTGAGCGCGTTCTCTGCCTGGCTCACAGACTTTGTCGCTGACCATTTCCTGCTCGTTCGGGTTTGGATCCCTGCCTCACGGATGAACGCGTCCGGAGAGTCCCTCAAGGTCAACACAAGTCTTGCTTTTGCTGTCTTGAACTCTTCTACCAGTGAAGATAGCGGGAGCTGTAACTTGTTGCTCTTCCCATAGAGTCCAATACTGGTAAAGCTGGGTGGAACTCCTAGCCACTTCCTGAGGTGTCGACTAGTGATTCTCTCCAGGGCTTTCACTGTTGTGCTGGGTACCTCGTAAAGCGTAAACGGCCAGATTAGTCTTGGGAGCAGTGCATGCTGGTAAAGCCAGGCTTTGAACTTGCCGGGTAGTCCGCAGCGGTCTATCTTCTTGAGACCCTCCTCTACCTGTTGCTTTAAGTTCTTGATATTGTCGCGATCTTGTAGGCTTGCATCAAACCACTTGCCCAGGCATTTTTTTGGACTCGTCATTATGGAAGGAATCTCTTCGTTCTGTACGTAGAGTTTGAACCTCTCTGTTGTCTGTCCTTTCTTTATGACAACAGATCTGGATTTTGCTGCTTTGAACTTCATTCTTCCCCATGAAGCGACATCCGTCAGGGCTGCCAACATCCATCTAGCTTGGACGTGTGTCGTTGTCGTCAATGTGAGGTCATCCATGAAGCCTTTGCTAGATAAGAGATAGATTCCTGACTCTGTCTTTGGTCAACGTGTCTCACGTTGGGCAGCATTTATCATCAGGTTAATCCCCATGATGAAGAGCACCACGGAAACTGTGCAGTCGGTAACGATTCCCATCTCCAACTTCTGCCATCTGGTTAGCTGGTCACCAACAGTAAACCGGAGCCTGATTCCATCCAGGTAACTGGTGATGATTTTCTGAATGTGGCCGTTCACATGGTAGTGTCGGAGGGCTTTATAGATGAGCTGGTGTGGAATGGACCCGTATGCGTTGGCCAAGTCGAGCCAAACTACAGTGAGATCCTTCCTCCCTTTCTTCGCCTCACTTATTAGCTGTTTGATAGCACTGGTGTGCTCTATGCAGCCGGAAAAACCGGGAACTTCTCCCTTCTGGACAGAGGTGTTGATGTATGCGTTGCCTGTCAGGAAAGATGTGAGTCTTCTGCAAGGATGGCAAGGAATATTTTTCCCTCGACGTTGAGCGACGAGAATCGTTCGGAACTGGTTGACCGTCTTGGAATTGCGTTCCTTCGGTGTAAATATCCCCTCGGCCTCCTTCCAAGCCTCTGGTACATCACCCTTCCTCCAGACTTCTTTGAGGAGCCTCCATAAACGCTTGAGGAGTAGTGGGCACATCTTGTACACTTTGTATGGGATGGCATTGGGTCCTGGCGCCGAAGCAGCTCTGGCCTTTTTCACAGCTTCTTTCACCTCACCAAGCGTAGGTTCCGTTGCATTAAGCTGTTTTTCGGGTTTCTCCGCTGGCTCTATTCTGTCACAGTCCCCTAGCACGTCTTCTCGATTGGGGTCAGAATGGGTAACATGAAGGAAGTTCTCTATTTCCCCTAGTGGAGTTTCCAACTTTCCTGACCTTTCTTTGTCGAGGAGGGATCTTGCGAACTTGTATGGGTTGGCTGTGAAAGCTGCCCCCTTCTTTGCCCGTTCCTGTGTCTTTCTTCTGCTGTTTTCGGCTTTCCGTAATGATGTCAGCTGTGTCCGAACTGTATCTCTAAGCTGTGCAAGTCCAATCCTCTCAGTGGGTGAACTAGCACAGTACCTTCGTCTCAGCTGCTTGAGTTCACGTCTCAAGTTCTGGATACGAACTGGCCGCCTGTTTGGTCTCTGAGGTTCCTTTCGCACTTTCTCCTCTTCTAGTCCAAACCTCTCCTTTCCTACTGAATATATCAAGATTGTGAGGGTGTTCAGCTTCCGGTCTACTGGTCCTTGCATGGATTCTTCGAGGATGTTCTCTAGGTCCTCGTCCATTTGGGTCCATGATGTCTTGTCTGAAGCCTTGGGCCACTTAATCCTTGGTTTCCTGGTTCTAGTGGCAGTGTCTTGCTGTGGTCTATCCCGATCAGTCGCCTCGCTTGCTTCCGGGCTGCTTTGAGTCTGTAAGAGCTCTAAAAGGGGGTCATCCTCCTCCTCAGGATTTCGAAAGACATCCTGTGAGGTCTCCTGAACAAAGAGTTCTTCAGTACTGTGGGTTAAATCCAGACTGGTTACTCAACTATTGATGCTATTTATATATTGATGTCGATTGTACAAAATTATTTAAATAAAAATAAACGTCTTTATGTTTATATAAGTCGATTTGTTAAAATGTTTTGATAGTATATACCGCAATGCATTATGGTTGAAAATATTTAAGTCTGGTATACTAGGTAAATTGTTTAGAATAGTGAAGGATATGTATGCGAATGTTAAGTCACGTGTTAAATCATGTTCATCTTATTCAGATTATTTGAGTTATGCGGTTGGACTGACGCAAGGGACGGTAATGTCGCCGATTTTGTTTTCTTTATTTGTTGAAGATCTTGAACTTTATATAAAAGATAACATTAACTCTGGTTTGAGTATAGACGAAATTGTTTTGATTTTTTATTATCTGCCGACGACATTGCCATTTTAGGCAATTCACCTGCTGAAGTCCAGTCACATTTAGATAAATTATTTGTATACTGCAATGCTTGGGGGCTAAATGTTAACACTTTAAAAACTAAAATAATGGTATTTCGGAAAAGAGGATGTTTAAAAGAAAATTAAAAAAAGGTCATACAATGGTAATGAAATTCAAGTTGTTGATAACTTTAACTATTTAGGCACGGTGTTGAATTATACTGGAAGTTCTAAATTAAACCAAGAACATTCGGTTGGTAAAGCCCTTAAAGCATTGAATTCATTATTGATAAAATGTCATGACTTTGATTTAAAACCAAAAATACTCTGTCAGTTGTTTGACTTCTTTGTAAGTTCTATATTAAATTATGCTTTAGAAGTGTGGGGTTTCACAAAGTCAGATGATATTGAACGCATACATCTAAAATTTTGCCAACGATTGCTTCAAGTTAAATTAAATACATTTAATGCTGCTATTTATGGAGAATAAGGTAGATACCCATTGTTTGTATACAGGTATGTTAGAATTATAAAGTTTTGGTTTTAAATTCTTAACAATTAAAATATTATTATGCAAATTGTTTACAAACAAGCTTTACACGATTGTAATAAAGGTTTTAAAAAATGGGTCACAGATGTTAAGAAGATGTTAAATAATTATGGATTAGGTTATGTATTTGAAAATCCAAACGTTGTGCAAGTAAATAGTTTTGTTAGAGAGTTAAAATGCAGACTTGTTGACAATTTTAAACAAGAATGGTATGGTAAAATGAATAATAGTTCTGTATTAGATATGTATAAAATGTATACATCCTCTTTGGAATACGAAGAGTATTCAGACTTACTTCCTAGACGTCTGCGTTTATGTTTTGTAAGATTGAGGGTCTCTTCACATCCACCTGAGAATCCAAACTGGCAGATATGCTCAACATTCCACGAAATGAGCGTTATTGTTTGTGGTGTAATTCCGTTGATTTAGAAGACGAATACCATTTTATATGTATATGCCACTGTTATATAGACTTAAGAAAAATATATATTAATCGTAAATTTTATATTAACCCATCTGTGTATAAATTCCACGAGTTATTAGTTTCCAGTGATAGATTAGTAATTTCAAAAGTATGTAAATATATCAAAGAAGCTTTAGTCATAGAAATACATTACTAAATAATATTGTTTGATAGATTTCATCACCCCTCAATAGAACTTACGTGTTCTTGACATATATTGTGTTTATTTGTATTTTGTAATTGATTGTTTTGTTACATAATGTAATGTTATTACTCGTTTTCACATGCCAGAACATAATTTGTTTATTGTAGTTAAAGACGATGTACTGTTGTATAAGTCTGAATAAACTATCTGTCTGTCTGTCTGTCTGTCCTCAATACAAAAGAGAAGATGTGTTTTATTGTCCGTGATACACAATGGGATTAGCGCTATTTTACTTGCAAGTGGAGATATGCCCATTGGAAATATTTCCTTATGGCCTTGTACAAAATCCCCTATCAGTCAATGCCACCTTGTGATCCTGAATGCTTCATCTATCGATCGTCGATGGTTGATGAAACACTTTTTTTGATTGGTCAAGGAAAGAGAAACAGCGAATGAAAGTACACGATACAGGAGAACGTAGGCTTGAATAAAGCTGACGTCAATAATTTGTGTAAAACAAATAATGTTGAATGCAATGGACCGGAACGAAAGTCATACTTCATCCGAAAGTCTTGTTGGTAGACTCACACACCAAATATCAGGTCAACATCCTTAAGTGTTTTGAAAAAAAGTCTGGATAATGCAATGCCGGGCAGACGGACTGACAGTCCAACTGCCCTACATGCCACCCTACCGGGTGCATAATAATCAGCTTAATATCTGAAAGAGTTGCAAAAAACCCTCAGGAAAAACGGTTATTAAGTGAAAGTTTAAGTCCAAGGCCCATAACTTCGCCAAATATCAATGGACCGAAACGAAATACACTTTATCTTTCGGTCATGTGGGTAGACTCGCATACAAAAATCAGCTCAATATCTGATATAGTTCCGTAAAAAAACTACGGAAAACGGTCACTACAGAGAAAGTTTCAAGTTCCAATCTAATGTCACAGTTGTTGACAATGTTAATGTTTTATCTGTGTTGATGGTGGTGAAAGTAAAACTGTGTAGTAGATGATAAACATTTTATTAGGAACTTACTTTGAAACTTTAGAGAAGGCTTGAATTCAAAGAGAAAATAGGTTATATGTCAGTCATACTGTATGATACATTCCTTTATAAAAGTTTTCAAAGTTTGCTTTCCTTCTTCATCAAATATCATACATTCCTGAAAATGCTGTTCACACCAGCAGGTGCTGATTTACTTGTTATATTCCATAAATTTATATTACAAAATAAGTTTTGTTAAGCTTTAACATTCACCTTGAAAAGTGACAAATTAAAACAAAAATAGGGGGGGGGGGTAAAGACCCATTCCGCACGAGAAGAACCCTTCCGCACCCTCCCTGGTTGGGTCCCCCCTCTCAAAATTCCCTGCGTACTGCCCTGCTCGATTGATACATATTTCTGAATTTCCTCTTGATACAGGGCGGAATGCGATATTTCAATATTTCAGCACTTCTTGATTTATTTTTTTTACTTATTTAAAAAATCACTATTAATTTAAAATTTCCTTCTAGATTTTCATTAAATCAACTGTTCCTTTAACATTTACTTCAGCAGAAACTTACCTATATCTTGCCAATAAACGTGAATGCCGTAGGCGCTCTCGTTCTATTGTGTTAATGGGTCAATAATTATAATAACGTGTATTCAGTCTTTAGTTATTTAAATGTTTCACCATGAAATACTACATATACTGTTTAGTTACAGCACCTACACCGTATGCAACACTCACGCTTGTCCTGCGTGGAGCTTGACATTCAACAGCACCAATTTCGCGCATTTAGTAAAACACGGGGTTTTTATGGCGTAAATGTATAGTAAAAGGAATACCCTGTAGATGGGACTTGAAGCAGCAAATATAATCACGTGGCTATAGACAGAAAGGGCGTTTATTAGTTATATACTTGTACA
The DNA here is from genome assembly GCF_020536995.1 of Dreissena polymorpha. Lineage (NCBI taxonomy): Eukaryota > Metazoa > Mollusca > Bivalvia > Myida > Dreissenidae > Dreissena > Dreissena polymorpha. Next base: position 86,911,339 of record NC_068359.1, read on the forward strand.
TAATGAAATACACACGTACTGGAATTAAATTGATACCGCGTAATTGTTTTAAAAGTAATTGTTCTCACAACTTACTCGACATAAGGATTTAACTGTTCATCATTGCTTTCATGGCGGAATCTATAATTGGTGTCGTCCGTCCGTTAGTCTTTCAGTCCATCCGTCCGTCCGTCCGTCTGTAACAAAACGTTTTATGTCTATATCTTAGAAACTATTTAAGTTATCAACATGAAACTTCATGGATGCATATAAAGCAATGAGGATCAATTGGTAGATATCAACGAATATGCTTATTTACAGTTAAAAGATGTGATGATCATGCCGACATTTTTTTAAATGTATTGTTTGTATTTCCGTTTTATACTACGTAAATGGTAAAACTGTAATTACTTGTTAATCTATCTGGGTTAACGCTTACTTCATTGGCATACATAAGCATACGCATTCTTACTGCGTTCTTACGCCAACAAAGGATGACGTTGGATTCAGAGCTCCAGATAAGGATTTAGTCTAAAGGGTATTTCACCCCCTGATATCATTGTTAAAGAGTATTTTACTCCTTTGTTTCAGCCATAAATGGTATTTCGGAATATTTAGGTGTATTTTCCATTTCCATAGAAAACTGACAAAGTAAATGGTCGGTTTAATCTAAAAAATATTTTTATTTGTTATTGGCGTCGCACTGAAGTGCGGCGACTAGTATGTAATACTTTTTTTTCGCTTATGGGAGGAGAAGTTATTTTACGAATCAATGTATATATTTGTGTTTTAAGAATATCTTGCATAGTGGTGATTATTTGTGTAAATTAGTGTAAATAAGTACTGCATTTGTGACTATTACATTTACTACAACATTTATTGCCAATAATGCAAAGCTAATTCTTTTAATTAATAACTGATCACAGGGGCTGGGCAATAATAAAAGATCACAGGGACTGGGCAAATACGCGAACCGGCGAAACTTTCTGGTTTTGTATTCAAACAAAACATAATCAAAATATATTTATTCTGTGGTTTTTCTAACAATAGCGCAGGCTTTTGCTGTTCGAGTTTTGGTTAACGCGTATTTTCTTCAATTTTACAAGACGACAGCGATTAAACGGTTTATTGCTTTATTGATAACCGTTACACAACATTCACTTATTAATATCTTAGTTATAAGGTGATTTTTTTTCCAAACGGTTCCGTAGTGTAGTGGTTACACGCTCGCTTCACATGTTAGAGGTCTAAGGTTCGAGCCCCAGTAGAATCAAATTATTTTATTTGTTTTCTATGTTAACTTTTTGTTTTGACATTTTAGTTTAAGTAAATATGATGTTTTATTGTAACCATTTTTTGTTTTAATTATGGCCATGAAATATATGTGTGAGAGGGTGGGGGTGGGGTTCGTAAACACATTAAAACCTTCTTTGTTTCACTGTCCTAGCAACCACCTAGGTACTAATAAAGGCGCTATAGAGCGCGAAGCACGACACGTACATTTTGTATCATTAATTGTAATAATGAGTCTTGATAAAGGAAGCAGCCGCTTATCAATGCGGAGCACCATCACAGCACCCCAGTCTCATTACTATCAAGTCCTCCTACAGTTTTTTTTAAGAACCACATATAGAAGGCCGCAGGCCTGACCCGTATCTTGCCAGTGGTATGGATCCTTTGGTATGGACCTTTAACCCCGCTCACGAGCCATCGTTTAAACTACCGGGTTTACATTTAAACCGACTACAGTGGGGTTAGGGATTTTGTTCCGCAAATACGGGGTTGCTTAGGGATGAATATTTTTGGGGATTAATCTCTAACAATCCGTTTTTTAAGGGATTAATCCCTAACAATCCCTTGAAGGGATTTTTTGGGTTGAAAACGGATTATTTGGGATTGTTTGGAATGCTAGCACTCTGCGCATGCGTGTGGCTTAAAAGGCGGAGTTTAGAATGTGAGCTTTTGCTATGACTGCGCATGCGTAGGGCTGATAAGGCGGAGTTATTATTGCGAGCTGTTACTCGCGATAATAATACTACATCTTTTCAACCCTACGCATGCGCAGTAATTAAATGTATTAAAGCGACGATCTATAAATAAACAAACATTGGAAACATCCATTCGGCCCAATAGAAAGTATCTGGAATGCGCGCAACGAAAACAAAATCAATATCACGTGACATCAATCGAGCAGACGCTAGTCTCGCTCTGTTATCTGGCGTTATCATTCGCTACTGCAGCGTGTCTGCCCGCTTGATTCCAATACTCAACATTTCATTTCTTCGCACAATAGAAAACATTTTAATCATATACAAGTTTCGATATTTGAAGCAGCGTTGATAAATTTAACGTGATTTTGAAATAAAACATAATAGATTTAAAAACGTATGAGTCTCTGAACCAATATTAAGTAATGAAACGTAAAAATGGTATTTTAGGCCAGGGACATATACAAAAAAACATGTATAGGTCCCTGTTTAGGCCGAGTTAGCTTTTTTACAAGTACACCCTTCAATTGCCTTAAACTTAATTATTTCTTTCTGATGGTTTAAGAATAAATATAAGAGTGATCTCAAAATCTACAGTCTTTAACTTTAATATTTTCGCGGGTATTAAATAACAATACTTCGAGAGATTATCGGCCGAGTAAGAGTATTTAAAGGCATGTAAATACTTCTCATGAATGTAAATACTTCTCATGAACATATAATTTGAACGGTATTTTAAAATGTACAATACTAAGATTTTTTTTTATTTTAGCGTGTTCGGTCTCAGAGATATTCATAACCGATGCATGTTTTTCTTACTGAAAAGTACATATCCGCCTTTGCCTAAAACTTTCATATTTCAAAAATTAACATTCTATGTTAGAACAATTAGATTTAATATAAAAAGCTATGGCCGAAAATAAAAAGATATATTTCTGTATTAAATTTTCCAAATAAAGTGTTAATTTTAGAATAAACTTTACAACAGGAAACAAATATATTAATTTTAGTTCCGTTTATAACGTAAAAATAATATTAGCAAAAAATAAACATTTTGAATACACTACTCTTAAAGGGTGTTATGTCTGTGAAACCACATGTCTACGCATGTGTTGATAAGATTGTCACGATAAGATGATTAAAATCTCGTCGCCGGGCGTGAACATCCAATAACACTAATCTTTGTTTACTTATAAATCTTTGATCACCCTCACACTTTTTTACTGCAAATATTTGCTGTAAACAAAATGTTTAACATTGTTACTTGTGACAATTTGCTCCAAGTTTATCATCATCATCCTATTAACATCATTATCATTATCGTTTTCAATTAATAACCCAAATACAAAATATAAGTGATTGCTTGTATTTGACAGGACTTCGAAATACAAATGCAAAAAAAACACAATTATTTTGACGCCTGTATGTGTTCCATTTTCAACGGAGATCGACCTCAATGGCACCGCTCAATTGATGAATCTCGAGACGACTTTAAACGGGGTAACATCCTTGCTCAGATGTCTAAAGAACCGAAACGATAATATGTAATGATGTAGGGCTTGTACTTATGAATACTAAACACCCACAAGTATGGCATGTAAAAAGTGCAAATATATTTATAACAATTCGGCGGAAAGTATATAACTAAAATCATGAGTTACAGGTAAGCCCAAGTCTCACTATTGCTGGTAGAGCCCCGGTCATTCCCGGTTTGCTTTCACCGGTCGACCGGCGAGAACCGGGATGATTCATATAAATTATTTAACGCGGTCACAATATTTCCCGGTGCTGCCCCGGTTGAAGCCGGTCAACAGCCCGGCAGAGTCCCGGTCAATCCCGGACTGGCTACGGTTCGTCCCGGTTAAGCCCCGGCAGCGCCACGATTGTCGCCGGGTATGCTCCGGTTGAGCACCGGTGAAAGCCGACAGCGTCCCGGTAGAGCCAAGACAGCGTCACGGCAGAGCCCCGGTATACCGTAACTCCGCCGGCACTCACCGGGGCTATACCGGCATAAGCCGCCATCAACGCTACGGCAACACCCCGGTTTAACCCCAGTCGTCACCGGTAATACCCCGTAGGAGTCCCGGTGAATGCCGGTTAACTTATGTACGGTAGCTATACCAGGACTATGCCGGCATTCACCGAGGCGTTGCCGTAGCTATGACGAGGTATGCATGGGCCTCGGTGGAGCTACGATGCCATCCCGTTTGTTCCCGTTGCCACGCCGGTCTTTGCCGGTCCTTGCCGGAGACTCCCGGTTCATCCCGGAGGTATTTAACATTTTAATACTTTCTCGTTGAAGCCCCGGTTCATCCCGGTAGAGCCCCTGTCCATCCCGGTAGATGCCGGATCACGCACCGGGGCTCCGTCGGCGTCATAGTGAGACTGGGCCTTTACGGTTTGAATAAACTGATCCCCGCCGATGCCCAAAGTTCACACAGGACGCGCCCAACGGCCATCTATCACGTTGAGTTGCTTAAATATGATAAATTTAGAATTGTTCAACATTAATTAGTTTAAAGAAGCTGCTATTGTCTGCAAGATTCATCCACCACCACCAATGAAGAGAAGTGTACATGACTTCACGTACACCCCATACAATAATCGGAAATAATGAATGATTCAGGTAAAGGCGCGAGCGGGATACGCAACCCTAACTGCATATGATGAAACAATTTTAACAGCTATACTTCACCGACGTCAACATCTAACCAGTCACACCAAAACGCGACATTGACGGTATAACACCTTATGGAATATACTAGCCTGTATTCAACCTTGTGGGATATACCTGTCGCGTGCACGGACTACTTTTTCTTTACCACGGAATGATTTTTCATAAGAAATAAAGTCGAGAAAACTTTAGCTTCAAAATTATACCACCTTCAACCTTAAAATCTAGTCATATGTCATAATTGTATACTGAATCAGCTGATTGATGGCGTCATAAAATGACATACTAAATCATTGCGTCATTTTCCCCAATTTTTTTTGACGATTTTTTTATAAACGCGACTTATTTCCCATGTACATGTACTGTATATCGACATATTTGAATTGTCAATTTATCACATTTTCCTTATTTCGTGTAATGTGCTTTGTTTATAATCCATGCATGTACTTTTGACATTTAATAATGTACAACAAGCCATACAAAAATCGCACAATTCATAAATAATCTGCAATATTTGCTTTCCGATTTAAATCACGTTAGGCATAGAGCTGTGTAGAGAATAAGATGGTAAAAATAGCACCACACTGGAATTCGGAACGTCCCATTTTGTACGCGGGTATTATCCACTCATTTATTTGTTGTGTAATGGAATGTTTTCCATTTTTTCTGTATTTATATATTAAATTAATTTATTGTATAATAAGAGCATTTGCCATAGACAAATAAAACATTGTGCAAGTTTAAACATAATTATGTTTTTATGCAGAAATCTGCAAATGCAACCAAGTTTACCAACGGCTATTATTTAATAAACTGCTCCGGTTCATTTTAACAGCAGTAATGTACATAAAGTACATGACGTAGCGTGTGACAAAGAAGAAAGTTTATTGAGTTCTCATTTGTCATGATTTGAATATAGTGATAGGATGGCATACTATACTATACATTATTAAACTATGATAAAATAATTATTAAAGACCCTAGATTCAAAATCGTCAATTATTGAGTTAAATGGATTATTAGATGGATTTTAAAGAATAATTAAAGGTAAGATACTAGTTCGAACGTGTTTTGGTTTTTGTTTGTACTTTTGTCGTTCCCTGTTCTCGGGGAAATGATTTTAACATGGGCGCCATTGATGCATCGGATCACACACGGCATACCAATAACATTGTATAAAAAACACGTTCTGCGCGTCCTAAAATTCGATGTCCGAAGTCGGAAAATGTATTGCCCTGTATATTACGGTAAGTCAAATTAAGTGTCAGTCGCTGCAATTGTCTGTTTACTCGTCGAAATTGTCAATCAAGGTCGTCGATCGTGAACATGTATGTTGACATCGACATTATTTTGTCAGGAGCATTCGCCGCCATAGTGGAATTTAATCCCTAAAAATCGGCTGAATGAGGGTTATTTTTTAGGGATTCTAAAGAGATAAATCCCGGAACAAAATCCCTAGCCCCACTGTATTAATAGTTTATTAATATCTTAGTTATAAGGTGAATTTTCAAGCGGTTCCGTAGTGTAGTGGTTACACGCTCGCTTCACATGTGAGAGGCCCAAGGTTCGAGCCCCAGTAGAATGAAATTATTTTATTTGTGTTCTATGTTAACTTTTTGTTTTCATGTAGACATTTTACTTTAAATAAATATGCTTTTTTATTGTAACATTTTTTTGTTTTTATAATGGCCATGAAATATATGTGTGAGAGGGGGGGGGGGGTCGTAAACACATTACAACTTTTACAGTGTTTTCATATCAATGATTACTCAACCCCTATTGTTAATGAGCAATGTAAGAATAATTTCAGAATCATCTACCCTTGAAGTTGAGAAAAATATGAAATTACGCTTACAAGATGGAGCAGATTTTTAAAACCTACACAGTTCTGTTTTATTAATGAAAACTGCACACGGATGCCAGTACTCAAAAAAGGAAACCAATGTAAATAAAATGAACTATGAAATATTTGGGGGTTACAACAGAAAATCATAGATAATGGTAATTTTGGGGTTATAACACAACATTAAAGATAATAGGTATTTGGAGGTTATAACACAAAATCATAGATAATGGTAATACCAGTATCTTTTTCTATTTTGTTTAAAATAATCGGCCAATATATAAATATTTATAGTAGAAAAAAATCGTTCCATGTAACTTCATTGAGTGCCTTTTACACTGAAATTCCCGACGCCCTTTGATGCTTTGCATCACCACTTATCTTGTTTATATTATTAAATGCAAACAGAATGAATTTAAAAATGACGATATGAACAGACTTTCTTTAAAAAATATTCCAACAGGAGCCGCTGGTCGCTTAAAACGTTCCTTTTTGATCCACAAACATGATGGGCCGCCTTTTTTTTATTAAAAGCTTATTTTGATTGACTTACTTTTGATTCAAAGGTTAACTTACAATAAAAACTCAACTGGATTGTTGGTTAAACCGGTTATGCACTTAAATCAATTTAAAATACGTCCCAAGATTTGTATTGCATTTTTTAAACGTACTGGGACGATTTTTAATGCTTTGTTTTTATTTTTTCAATGCGTAAATACGCAGATACGCCTCTTATCTGGAGCTCTGATTGGATTGCCAAGAATTGGGTTCTGGTGAGATTGCATTAAGACGGCGTCCATATGCCAAGAACGCCTATGGTGGCCATCTTCCGTCGACAACTTTACATTTCAATTATCATTCGTGGATTGAAATTAAAAAAAAATCTACCATAAACAACAGATATCATGCATATATCACCACAATGAATAAAACAAAACAACAGACACCATGACACACTACTTAAATGTTATTATTGTTCACATCTTACTTGTGAATCGATGAAGTCATACGTTATGTTATATCCAGGAAGAATGGAGCCGTTTGCACGGATATCTTCCAACGCAAGTTTAACCGGAAGTTTCACTGCAGAACCTCCGGTCCAGGCTTTTCCTGTTATGGGCAGCAATCCAAGTAGTCGAATCTCTTTCGTTATATTTCCTACACATCCGATGTGACGCATATTATTCATAAGAAAAAGGAATATAAGAGTGAACATTTTCAATTTATGTTAGTGCGAAATATCAATTGAACCTAAACTTACCACGAGATTAGAAGCGCAAATCAAATAAACTAATGGCAACTATAGTATGCGTATTGACTTTTGTCATCATCATAAAGACCTTATATACCTCCAGTAGGATGCTATCACATCGCGTACATCGATAAGATATCTTATTGGTTCCCCTTATATACCTCCAGTAGGTTGCTATCACATCGCGTACATCGATAAGATATCTTATTGGTTCCACAGAGTTGCTGCTTAGACACTTTATATTAAATAATAAACCTAAGCTTACATTAAACAAAAACAAAACGTATAACTTGACGAATATTTTGTTAACCTGATTAATAAAAAAAAGTTGCTTTTAGCAGGCAAATTGAAAACACAAAAATCACTGTTTGGTATGTTTTGAGGACAGTATGTTTTTTTATACGAAATACATATCTTAATTTTTACTTTCGCTTTCGTTTACAACATTTACATGTTACGCATCATTTATGGATTTACTGTACATAGATTTATTTAACTTTGCAAAAATATGTTTTGCCAAATATACCACAGATATACTCATGAAAATAATCACCGTTTAATATTGTTAATTTATACAAAGTAATTAATATAAAATGTTTTTCATTATCATCTTCAATGTGTATGTATCGATGCCATAAAGTTCTTTAATTATCTTTTGGTAATGTATACTTTGCTAATCAACACAATACTGACACCATATACAGTACATTTTGTCATTAGCTTGGACAATCTACGTTGTCTCTAAGTAACGTAAGTCATTATCTTGGACAATCTACTTTGTCTCTAAGTGACGTAAGTCATTAGCTTGGACAATCTACTTTGTCTCTAAGTAACGTAAGTCATTAACTTTGACAATCTACTTTGTCTCTTAGTAACGTAAGTCATTAGCTTAGACAATCTACTTTGTCTCTAAGTAACGTAAGTCATTAGCTTGGACAATCTACTTTGTCTCTAAGTAACGTTAGTCATTAGCTTGGACAATCTACTTTGTCTTTAAGTGACGTAAGTCATTAGCTTGGACAATCTACGTTGTCTCTAAGTAACGTAAGTCATTAGCTTGGACAATCTACGTTGTCTCTAAGTAACGTAAGTCATTAGCTTGGACAATCTACTTTGTCTCTAAGTAACGTTAGTCATAAGCTTGGACAATCTACTTTGTCTCTAAGTGACGTAAGTCATTAGCTTGGACAATCTACTTTGTCTCTAAGTAACGTAAGTCATTAGCTTGGACAATCTACGTTGTCTCTAAGTAACGTAAGTCATTATCTTGGACAATCTACTTTGTCTCTAAGTGACGTAAGTCATTAGCTTGGACAATCTACTTTGTCTCTAAGTAACGTAAGTCATTAGCTTGGACAATCTACTTTGTCTCTTAGTAACGTAAGTCATTAGCTTAGACAATCTACTTTGTCTCTAAGTAACGTAAGTCATTAGCTTGGACAATCTACTTTGTCTCTAAGTAACGTAAGTCATTAGCTTGGACAATCTACTTTTTCTCTAAGTAACGTTAGTCATTAGCTTGGACAATCTACGTTGTCTCTAAGTAACGTAAGTCATTAGCTTGGACAATCTACTTTGTCTCTAAGTAACGTAAGTCATTAGCTTGGACAGTCTACTTTGTCTCTAAGTAACGTAAGTCATTAGCTTGGACAAGCTTCTTTGTCTCTAAGTAACGTAAGTCATTAGCTTGGACAATCTAATTTGTCTCTAAGTAACGTAAATCATTAGCTTGGACAGTCTACTTTGTCTCTAAGTAACGCAAGTCATTAGCTTGGACAATCTACTTTGTCTCTAAGTAACGTAAGTCATTAGCTTGGACAATCTACTTTGTCTCTAAGTAACGTAAGTCATTAGCTTGGACAATCTACTTTGTCTCTAAGTAACGTAAGTCATTAGCTTGGACAATCAACTTTGTCTCTAAGTAACGTAAGTCATTAGCTTTGACAATCTACTTTGTCTCTAAGTAACGTAAGTCATTAGCTTGGACAATCTACTTTGTCTCTAAGTAACGTAAGTCATTAGCTTGGACAATCTTCTTTGTCTCTAAGTAACGTAAGTCATTAGCTTGGACAATCTACTTTGTCTCTAAGTTACGTAAGTCATAAGCTTGGACAATCTACTTTGTCTCTAAGTAACGTAAGTCATTAGCTTGGACAATATACTTTGTCTCTAAGTAACGTAAGTCATTAGCTTGGACAATCTACTTTGTCTCTAAGTAACGTAAGTCATTAGCTTGGACAATCTACGTTGTCTCTAAGTAACGTAAGTCATTATCTTGGACAATCTACTTTGTCTCTAAGTGACGTAAGTCATTAGCTTGGACAATCTACTTTGTCTCTTAGTAACGTAAGTCATTAGCTTGGACAATCTACTTTGTCTCTTAGTAACGTAAGTCATTAGCTTAGACAATCTACTTTGTCTCTAAGTAACGTAAGTCATTAGCTTGGACAATCTACTTTGTCTCTAAGTAACGTAAGTCATTAGCTTGGACAATCTACTTTTTCTCTAAGTAACGTTAGTCATTAGCTTGGACAATCTACGTTGTCTCTAAGTAACGTAAGTCATTAGCTTGGACAATCTACTTTGTCTCTAAGTAACGTAAGTCATTAGCTTGGACAGTCTACTTTGTCTCTAAGTAACGTAAGTCATTAGCTTGGACAAGCTTCTTTGTCTCTAAGTAACGTAAGTCATTAGCTTGGACAATCTAATTTGTCTCTAAGTAACGTAAGTCATTAGCTTGGACAGTCTACTTTGTCTCTAAGTAACGTAAGTCATTAGCTTGGACAATCTACTTTGTCTCTAAGTAACGTAAGTCATTAGCTTGGACAATCTACTTTGTCTCTAAGTAACGTAAGTCATTAGCTTGGACAATCTACTTTGTCTCTAAGTAACGTAAGTCATTAGCTTGGACAATCAACTTTGTCTCTAAGTAACGTAAGTCATTAGCTTTCACAATCTACTTTGTCTCTAAGTAACGTAAGTCATTAGCTTAGACAATCTACTTTGTCTCTAAGTAACGTAAGTCATTAGCTTGGACAGTCTACTTTGTCTCTAAGTAACGTAAGTCATTAGCTTGGACAATCTACTTTGTCTCTAAGTAACGTAAGTCATTAGCTTGGACAATCTACTTTGTCTCTAAGTAACGTAAGTCATTAGCTTGGACAATCTACTTTGTCTCTAAGTAACGTAAGTCATTAGCTTGGACAATCAACTTTGTCTCTAAGTAACGTAAGTCATTAGCTTGGACAATCTACTTTGTCTCTAAGTAACGTAAGTCATTAGCTTAGACAATCTACTTTGTCTCTAAGTTACGTAAGTCATTAGCTTGGACAATCTTCTTTGTCTCTAAGTAACGTAAGTCATTAGCTTGGACAATCTACTTTGTCTCTAAGTTACGTAAGTCATTAGCTTGGACAATCTACTTTGTCTCTAAGTAACGTAAGTCATTAGCTTGGACAATCTACTTTGTCTCTAAGTTACGTAAGTCATTAGTTTGGACAATCTACTTTGTCTCTTAGTAACGTAAGTCATTAGCTTGGACAATCTTCTTTGTCTCTAAGTAACGTACGTCATTAGCTTGGACAATCTACTTTGTCTCTAAGTAACGTAAGTCATTAGCTTGGACAATCTTCTTTGTCTCTAAGTAACGTAAGTCATTAGCTTGGACTATCTACTTTATCTCTAAGTAACGTAAGTCATTAGCTTTGACAATCTACTTTGTTTCTTAGTAACGTAAGTCATTAGATTGGACAATCTACTTTGTCTCTAAGTAACGTAAGTCATTAGCTTGGACAATCTACTTTGTCTCTAAGTAACGTTAGTCATTAGCTTGGACAATCTACTTTGTCTCTAAGTAACGTAAGTCATTAGCTTGGACAGTCTACTTTGTCTCTTAGGAACGTAAGTCATTAGCTTGGACAATCTACTTTGTCTCTAAGTAACGTAAGTCATTAGCTTAGACAATCTACTTTGTCTCTAAGTTACGTAAGTCATTAGCTTGGACAATCTACGTTGTCTCTAAGTAACGTAAGTCATTAGCTTGGACAGTCTACTTTGTCTCTTAGTAACGTAAGTCATTAGCTTGGACAATCTACTTTGTCTCTTAGTAACGTAAGTCATTAGCTTGGACAATCTACTTTGTCTCTAAGTAACGTAAGTCATTAGCTTGGACAGTCTACTTTGTCTCTTAGTAACGTAAGTCATTAGCTTGGACAATCTACTTTGTCTCTAAGTAACGTAAGTCATTAGCTTGGACAATCTACTTTGTCTCTAAGTTACGTAAGTCATTAGCTTGGACAATCTACGTTGTCTCTAAGTAACGTAAGTCATTAGCTTGGACAGTCTACTTTGTCTCTTAGTAACGTAAGTCATTAGCTTGGACAATCTACTTTGTCTCTTAGTAACGTAAGTCATTAGCTTGGACAATCTACTTTGTCTCTAAGTTACGTAAGTCATTAGCTTGGACAATCTACTTTGTCTCTAAGTTGCGTAGGTCCGGCTAAGCTCAGGCTGTAGAGTTGCCGCGACGTTGCTGTACGAACGCTGTAAAGCCGCCCATCCACACACAATTTGATTGTCAATTTTATTGACTCAATAATATTGACAGAACATTTTTTGCCCTCAAGTGTACACAAATATTATCAATATTTTGTTCATTTGTACTTCGGTCATCATTTAAACAAGAAAGAAAATTGACAATGCGTCAATAAATATTTGAGATCTCTGATTTTCATCAATACATTAACGGTGTCTTCAATATCATCCATTCACTATCAATTTTATTGTCAATCAATACAATTGACAATGATATTGTGTGTGGATGGGCCGCTTAAGCTAGGGCTTGCTTTAGGGCTATGGATAAGGGATTTTAGCCAAAGTAGTCAGTGCCCACGGCAATATTCTTATTGTTCGTCTGTGCTTGGCCAGTCCAGCGGTATTGCGAATGCACATAGATGCAGATGGTGGATGAATAGGCGGCATTGTCTTCATAGCCTCGCTTCGTCAAGTACCGTCGAACTCAACCAGCAAATGCTGTCGTAATAAAGTGTTAAATGTAATTGGCTGAGTAATATATAAACCGTTTGAAAACATTAGGCTCGCCGTGAAGGCGCTGTGTGCGCCAGACTCAATTACTTGCGCGCGATGAGAACGCATAGGACACCATGGAGAGGCTGTGGCGATTGTAATAATGTTTGTCATTATGACGTTGAACGGATTTGGTGGGTGTGCCTTGGCAACGCTGTCAGATGTAACTGGTCTATAAAACGTTATAGTTAGCAATGACTTTGCTTATTTCGGAAAAGGTAAAACGAAATGACGTAGACAATGTGCTTTTATTTTTGTTTAAATAACCACTTGTTTCATATGATTTTACTCTGTATCCTATCGTACGTACTTTTACTATATATTTTAATGTTCCTTCAGGTTTTCATTATTTCCATCTAATGTAACTGGTAACGAGATCTTCATTTACGTACGATAAATTATTTAGTTCTTAATAATTAATTATTATGTCCATTACGGTCTTAGTGAATGTTGTTTCTATTGTATTTCATTTTCAATTAGCATTAAATGCTACCATTCTTCGATTTTTGCGAATAAGCGTTAAGCGCAAATATTCTTTGATCCATAATAGATGTAAATAATTAAAGAAGTCGATAGTATAAACAGCCCATTTTATTCTCTGAAAAATATCCAGAAAACACTGTGTTAATTTATTAAAACAAGATAAATATTTGCATGCATAAATATCATTTATGATATATACGTACATATGCAACGATATTGATTCTTATTATATATTAATAAATCACACAGAATATTTGTCACGTAATTACACATTGTTCGTTGATAACACACAGTAACAAGCAAAGTTCATTTCTGATTTCATCGAGATTTATTTCTGTCGAATATTTCTTTTAACACAACGCTTGCTAATGTACACGACATACAATTTTACAGCGCAGCAGCCAACATGGCCGCCACGTCAAGAAGACGTGACAACTCTCCAAGTTCTTTTCAAATCTAACCGCAGATTCTTCTCTTTTCTGACTAAATATCTACATTTTGTCTCTAAGTTAATTTGCATATCTTTCCTTTAAAACTTTGATTGGTCCTTAGCTAATGTGCTTATTGTTGATTGGTTGACTAGTTAGAATGTACTAGAAGGAACAATCTATTCATGTATTTACTTGCTTGCCAAATACACTAAATCTAATCAATTTATATTGGTATAGAGTAATCCCGTTATATTTGTCAGTGCCATAACTTGTGTACACTATGCAAATAAAGCTTTTCGGTGACCCTTTCATCTGAGCTGTTTCGATGACCATGTGTGGGTACTATTAATCTCGTGTCTATATGCTGACCCTGAACTCATTGTTAAGTATATGGTCCTTCGATTCTTTTATCTAAATGACTTTTCATTTTATTGATTCCAATTATACCCCACCCTGCGTGTAAACGTATTTGTGTTCTTACTAATGTAATAAATCTTAAATCAGGTCCTAGTTTAATGTACTCTCAGATTATTTGTAAATGACCAATATCTAAAAAAAAATTATTATTAAATTTTAAACTTCATCCTAACATTGCATATACATAATATTGTAATATCTCCTTATTAATTTCCATCATAAGAATAAACTCATAAGAATAAATGATATTTTATAAGCTGTTACATGACAAAACTTTCCCCTTATTTTAATTTTTTAAATATTTTATGATATTAATTTTTTTTATTATTGTTATTTTACAAGCGTTTCTGCTAAAAGAGATACCAGTAGTTATTGTTAAACAATATGAATGTCAATCGGTATGTAACGGAGCACATCATCTGTTGGTCGTTGGCCTTCAATACATCTGGTGTCGTCCATGTAGTATTGAAGTCGTCGCGTGGCGAATACGATGTTTATTTAATGTCATTGCCGCCGTCCTGAAGATAAGCCGATTGTAGGTTCGTCCGTGGCGATTGGAATGCGTTTGTTGATTCAGCTCGGCTTTCCGCTGTTTAACTTGCGTCGTCGATTGTCGGGTCCGTTGTATTCATCGTTGTTGTTGTTTTCGTTGTCGTTTGTACTTTTGTTGATGGCCCCAGCGTTTCATTTCTCTCGGGACATTAAAATCTTCTATTGACCATAATGCTCACGAGGTATTAACTATAGCAGTGTTCTCCTTGATGTCTTAGGCCGCGGAAGTATCATTCCAAATGCGTTATCTACGCACGTCAAACAGTTGAACTGTTGCATCTACTCTATAGTGTTTAACGTCACAAGTATTGTGTCCAGTGTTGCGTCACTTGTTGTCCTTCGAAAACTTCTGGCGTTGGGTCTTCTTTTAGCGATAGAACCATGCATTCACTTTAAGAGTAAACGCAGTGATGTTCCATCCTTATCATGTTGTTTGTTTCTTCTATTCGTTGTGGAAGGCGTTGTCTCGAGAAGTCGCTTTTCTTCGGCGTGGTCTTCAAATCTCGATCTTTCATCTGCGTTGTGGTGATACAAGTATCAGTTGTTCAAAATCATGGCAAACATTCATAAACATCCCCTTAAGTTATTCTTAAATACCGTCATGACAACTTAATAGAAGGTCTTAGTAAATACGACCTTTATAACCCTAATTACTATCCAAACACTCCTTTAAACATTACATAACAGCTCGATAATTTACGTACGTGCTATCAGTAAATTAGTGACGGGTATGCGCTACTTTATTTACCTAGGGTATTGCACTTTAAACAGACGTATCGCGGTCGTATCTTATAAATCACAAATCTCCCGTGTATCATAATGTACTTAATGACATTTTCTATCGACATATGTACCTTGGCGCTCTTAAATACGCGCGTCGCTCTAAACAATTGTGAAATTTTTTATGAAAAAGGGCAGACTTTTTTATATATGCAATCATAATACCAGAACATTTGTCGGTATACTTCAAATTTCAAGTCTTGTTCTTCTAATGAACTAATCCCATAAATCTAATATACTACGTATTCTTCGACCATGAGTAAATGGTAGGCTTCCATGATTTCGCAAATGATAGGCTCTCATAAACCTCTATGTACCTTATAGAGTTTATTCTATAACAGAAATTTAATGCGCATATATCAGTATATTTTAACTGTACAGTATTCGTGACAGAACACATTAAATTCTCACTGAAAATTACTCAAGACCTTTAATATTACCGATACCCTACATACATCATCAATAAAAACAATGACGTATGTACATATTTACATAATATTTTTGTGTGTGTCTGCCCTATTCATATTCGCAATCAACATTATTTTTCTTCTTACTCTGCTTACCCTCCTTATTTCTTTATTCTACTAATGCATAAAACATATACAATTAGTCACGTATACTGATTGTTTGTGTACGTCTCTAAATTCCCATTTATGTGCAGGTTTCTTTTTCATATCTTATATAAAATGACGTCAAAATCGGATACTCTCTAATGTTTATTCCTACCTTATAATTTCCTTTAATATAATATCAAAATATTAAACTGCCTTCAAAAATCCTTAATTATAAAAATGTATACGCCTCATATATCCGTATTCCTATAATGTCAAATTAATGAAACATTCTTCAAATATTCTCATTTCCTCATACGTTCTAATTTCATGAAAACTTGCAAAAATATCAACAATTTAAAAAAAAAACCCATCAATTACAAATGTATTTATATTATGCAAAATGTGTCCGTACATAATTATATATTCTAATGATACAAATAATATATAGACAATTCTTTAAATACCCTCAATTATTTGTGCGCATCTAATTTCAGTATTTCTATAACTCATAAAATTATGTAAATTTCAAATACTTTCTTATTAATTCATTTTATTCTCAATTAACCGATATTTTTAGAAAAAAATACTGATCAATGAAAAACTGTATTGATTTTGATACTTGCATAATTTCTCCGTACATGATTAATTATTTCTTTGACACCTAACTACGTAAAATTCTTTAAAACAATTCTTAAAAATTTCGTTGTCATGACGCCTTTAACTTTTTATTTCTTACTTGATAAAAATTGAAATAAACCCCTGTTTGCCATAATTTATGAAAACACTGACCGTTTTTTCCATCTGCGTTTTTTTCTCCATTGGCCCGTGAAAGAAGTGGCACTTCAGGTTGATCCTGGCACTGCGCACCATTAATGTACTGTGTCACGTAATTACACATTGTGAACAGACAGTGAACACCAAAGTTCATTTCTGATTTCATCGAGATTTATTTTTGTCGAATATTTCTTTTAACACAACGCTTGCTAATGTACACGAAATACAAGTTTACAGCGCGGCAGCCAACATGGCCGCCACGTCAAGAAGACGTGACAACTCCCCAAGTTCTTTTCAAACCTAACTGCAGAATCCCGCTCTCCCTCCAAACATCCCCATTTTGTCCCTAAATTAATTTGCATATATTTTCTTTTATGATTTTGATTGGTCCTCAGCTAGTATGGTTATTACTCATTGGTTGATTCGTCAGAATATTCTAGAAGGAACACTTTTGCATGTATTTACTTGCTTGGCGGATATACTAAAATTTAATCAATGTATATTGGTACTAATCAATTTTTATTGGTATAGAGTAATTCCGTTACGTTCGTCAGTACTATAACTTTTGTATCCCAGACAATAGATGACCCTTTCATCTGTGCTGTTTGTTGACCATGCGTGTTACTTATAATCTCGTATCTATATGCTGACTCTGGACGTATTGTGTTCTTATTTGGATTTAATCTAAATCAGGTCTGACTTTCCATTTTATTGATTCCAATTATACCCCACCCTGCGTGTAAACGTATTTGTGTTCTTACTAATGTAATAAATCTTAAATCAGGTCCTAGTTTAATGTACTCTTAGATTATTTGTAAATGACCAATATCTCACAAAAATTTATTATTAAATTTTAAACTTCATCCTAACCTTGCATATACATATTATTGAAATATCTCCTTGTTAATTTCCATTATAAGAATAAACTCATAAGAATAAACGATATTTTATAAGCTGTTACATGACATATTATTCAATTTCACTAACAGTTTTCAAGCATTAACATTGTTTTATCAAATCCTAAAATAAAGAAATTATTTATTTATGAGAAAACAGTACTATTTGTTTTACTTGTATGATACTTATAAAATAGCAATTATCATAAATACACAATATATATTTATTTGGATATTATGCAGTCAAACAACTTTCCTAAATACCCTACATTGAATGTAGCTGAAACAAATTAAAGTAGTAAACAATAATTTAAGTATGAATATATTTATTTGCAGCAAACAATAATTTAGGTTTGAAAAATAAGTAGCAACATCTCACCTGTAAAATATCCAGAAAACACTGTGCTCAAGTCGCGCACAGCGTTTTCTTAAATATTCTTTCGGTGGCTGCTTTCTGAAATTTGATCAGACTTTTCCGAATACGTTTCTCACGTGATCCTACGTGGTCTCACGTGGTACGCTGATTCACCTACTTTTTTTATATTTGTTCGGGTCAAAGCTGTTAACCCTTAGTCATGGAACTTTCTGGAAGTTTCTACTGCTTACGTTTGCGTTCTTGATTTTGTAAACAATTTAGATTGGAATGTGCTATTCTTTCTCTTAGCTTACTAAGCTGTTTTCTTATAGTACATCAAGGTAGTTTTTCAATATGATAGAGTTTGTAGCTCACCTAGCACAAAAGTGTACCGATGTGGTTTTGTAAAAACTGGGCTTAATGCGTGATATGAATTGCCCAATTCCTTAAGTATTTCTAACAATATATAATAGTTATTCTAAACAATATGCAATAGTTATTTTAAACAATATGCACTAGTTATTTTAAACAATATGCAATAGTTATTTTAAACAATATTCACTAGTTATTTTAAACAATATGCAATAGTTATTTTTAAAAATATGCAATAGTAATTTTAAACAATATGCAATAGTTATTTTAAACAATATGCAATAGTAATTATAAAATTTTGTTAATTGAAATTAATTAAAACTTTATTAATTATGATTAATTGAAATTATTAAATAAGTTAAAATGAAAATTTAAATATTACAAATATTTCATAAGATTGTGATTTTAATTGGATTACATCTTCCCCTCCTTCTTTTAATTAGAATTCCTATTCTAATATATGGGCTGTTTAAATTTAACTGCTTTTTAAAACAATCCCAAAACATTTAAGTGTATAATATGAAAGCATGCATACATTAATCTAACAAATTTAACAACAATCGAAATATATGTAATATGTAGATAATACAAAAAGAATTCGTAAACACACTATGCATTGAATGAATGTTACTATATAATTGAATCAACAATAAGGTTGCATAACAAATACAACATAATTATGTGTCAATAACTACAAAAGTTATTTGAAGCATAAATGTAAATGTAAATAAACATTTTCTTACATTGCTAAAATGTCTATTTAATGTTTGAAATTATACATGTGATTTTGTAATATTATAAAACCACCTCTTGATAATTACTGGAATACGATAATGATGATTAAGTTTACTTGTAAGTTGTTATCATATTATTTATATGTTCCGTAATTAAATTTCTATCATTTGATTTATAATATAACACAATATATATATATATATATATATATATATATATATATATATATATATATATATATATATATATATATATATATATATATATATATATATATATATATATGTATATATATATATATATATATTAAATGAATAAATAATATGTTTTGTGCATAAATACATTTTTATTATTATTTTTTTTTTCCATTCTTAAGTTATCTCAAAGCACATGACAAGAAAAAAAATAATGAATATGAAATAAAGGTAAAGTCTTAGGTATATGTTATATGTGATATAAGTTTCTTTTCAGAGATTAGAGTGACAAGAAAATGACATAAGAGCACAACAAAACAACATCAGTAATATAATATATCTACATATGTAGCACCACGACAAACTCAGTTGAGGGGATTGAACAGGAATCATATTAACCAATCGTATCTGTTTGTTTGTTTCGGATGGTTGACCTGTTTTGTTGCACGATTTTGTTTTCTACTTTTGATTTTATGGAATTGTGGTTGTTGATGCCGAGTGTAGATTAATTGCAAGTCCGATTCCTGTAGTTCCGTGAAGCAAAATCGGCAAAAATGTTTGTTGTTTATGACGTGATAACCTAGGCCGCAACAATGTGTTCTAGCGCCACCTAAATTGTACCCTTGACAGATTTGTCTTTCCGCGGTGACCAGTAGCGATAAATTGGTGTATGCGCTCGTGTAATTGATCATTGTTGGTATGGTAGAGTGTAGTGATAGACATGTGTTTGCGGAATTTTTTCGGGAGTGATGTGGATCGTATTAGGAAACGAAATGCTTTTACGGATAATGGTGATTTAAACCCGTAAGTTGCTATGATATCTTTACAAAGGTAGATTTTTTGTGTATGGTTAATGTTTGATAAGTGGTCGTACTTTGCTGGTGTAAAACAGGTATGTCTAAGTAGTCGATGAGAAAGACCATGGTATCAAGTTGTATTTCATTTGATGTCATCATGTATGTAAATATTGACATGTCATGTGTGTGTTCTATGGTGTCCATTGTCTAAAAGGTAGATATGAAGTAACGGATTTGCTGTAACTGTGATTTGTGAATTGGGAGTGTGGTGGCTAGGATATCTTTAATGTAAAGTGTTGGTGAATACCGAATGAGGGCCTGAATGTATGCAGAATGGTAAAGCCAAAAACTGAGCTGAATGAATACGTCAATGGTGTACATTTTGATTGATGATAATGAAATATAATATTTATAATATAGAAAAAATACAGGCTATGATTTAAAATGAAACAATAAAACTTAAATGAAAATACAACAACTCTAAATGTACACTCCGCCTGAAGTGTCTGAAACGAAAACAACAAATATATTCAATTTATACACACGGGTTAACAATTTTGCAAAAGGGTCCAGTCGAATCGTTTACGATAATGAAGACACAATTTGCAAATTATGAAGTTGTTTTGGAAAAATTGAGGATTACAAAAGGAATGATGTGGTCTATTACAACAACGAGTTCGTACTCATACATAGAAATGTAATCTACCAACTCCCCCGAATGTTTTGGTATGGGGATAAGGACCTTGGATTTTTATGACTTTTTCTTTACAATTTTTTAAGGATTCGTTACAAACTCGCCAATATGTGTCGTCAAAATCGAAAGGAATCGATTGGAATTTAAGGGATTGTTTGTAAAAGTGAAAATGTTGATTCATTAATTTATTGATTTCTTTAAGATCTGCATTTAAGATGTCTGTAATGGAAAAATCATATAACGAGGAAGGTAGAAATTTTGATTGAATAAATCTTTCGTAGGCTATGATGGAAACTTGGGATTCTTATCCAAACCTAAAAACAATTTCTTGGCAGATTTGAAAATTTAGGGGGTGAGTTTCATGAAGTAGATGGTCGAGCATTTGAAGATAGAGTATATTTATGTCGAAGTAGTTTATAGCAATTATTTAACATGTGGGTAAATAGTAACTTTTTAGTACGTCTATGGATTTTTCTTAATTTGGGAAAGTATTTAAAAAGGATTTTATGTGATGCAGTTGATGGTGATCCAAAGGGAGGGAAATGTGTAAATTACTAGAAGAGTTGCCATTGTATTTAAATAATAACTTGAAATAATAAGAGTACAATATAAAAAATGAAATGTTAATAACAATGTCCATTTTAATGAAAATAATGAAATGTAAAATTGACAATAGGGAACCAAAAATGTAGCGATAAAATGATATTATATGTACAATAGGGTATAAATGAAAATACAAATGTAATAATGCTAAAATGTGCACTCTATATATAATACAATTATAAAATGCACACTATATTTATATGAATGATGTATTGTCGTGAGCGCCTGAAATGAGAACAGCGAAATTATGTTGTTGTTTTTTTTTTATAAACACGAAGCATGTATGTAATGAATAAAATGAAAGTATGTAACGATTGACATCTAATATGAGAAAAACATGTAAAATGTAGTATTTAATAATGGTGATTAAATCAATTCATTTCAATAATCTTCAAAGTGTTTATAATGGTTAAATGGAAAAAATGAAAGCTAACATTGAATAATTGACATCAAGGTTGAAATCCATGCAAAATTTGACATCAAAGTTATAACATATTCAAACATAATGATAATTATTAATAAAATAAAACAAAGTGATAACTAATACTATTCCATTTTTTTTAGAAGTTGAAATTCGGTTAAGTACGTTCCTTAATTTCGTTATGGACCAAGAATAGTTCAGTGTGATAGTTTGTGTTGAGCATTTGTCGAAGTTTGATGTACTGATAAATGCCAATTGACAGAGCAGATGGTATTTCCATTATTATATCCCCTGTAGTGTTCCGAAACGAAATTTCCGAAGTGTTAATGAGCAGTTTTGGAAACAATCCAAAGCGTATGCTGTTTATGTTCAGTGTGACAGGTAAGTCAATGATCCATTCTGAACGACAAGAAACCGAACTGACGATGTTGATATCAATACAATTTAAACCATTTGATATATGTAAAATCAAAAGAGTGCCACGTTGTCGTTTGAATATTTGCAATTTGCAAAGGATTGTTATTAGCAAGAGAACGTGAATCATGGCCAGAAAGACAAGAACATGTTCATATTCAGAGACTCATTAAGATTGTTGGTAAATTCCTGAAATGGTGATAGCGTGTTGGGATTGTCGTATTTAAGATGTTGTGCCGCTGTTGGTTTTATTAGTGTAATTGCAGTTTTTTCGTGAAAGAAATATCAACATGAGCGTGTTTCCAATTGTGAGTAATATACCTATGATTGAAATTATATCAAAAGTAGATAAACCTGATTCAATTGAGATTTCACCGTTAAGCATTGCTTCTGTTAGGCTATGGTACACAATTTGGTTTTTCTTTGCTCTTTTCACAAAGGTTTGCATGTCAATTTCTAATTTGTGCGACCGAGTTAATATATCCTTTGTGTTTTGATCGACAGTTTTAAATACCGGTAATAATACATTGATTGGATCATTGTACGAGATGTTTTTCATCAATTTGTCCAAAACCGTATTATTAAAGAATTGTTGGAGTAACGGTAAGTTAATTGGATATATTTGGTCGACAGTAGGATCGTTTGTCAAACATTTTGTGAATTGCTCATCAATACGTTGACTTTTTGATACTAGTTTACATGCAGATGGTACATCGATAATGCAGTACTTACAATCATCTATTGTTTTAGAATGATTTACAAATTCCAATTTTAAATTTGATTGCTGTATGCAAGTACGTTAGAACTATTTAAAATTTTCAGCTCTGGTTTCAAGACGTTTGTTACTATCTTATATTCACATATATCTTTCGTTTTTGCATTGTCCCCGTGTTTCAAGAGTTCTACGAAACAATTCGTATTGAAATCGATTTCAAATATAACATTCTGTTTACATAAAATTGTTGAACCTGCTGTCAAACAGTCTCTCGAGAATGATTCATCAAGAAATGTGAATAGTTACGTTTTTCCATTATAAGTTAAATACCGCGGTTTTGATGTGAATTCATTAGCATCTTTGTTTTTTAAATCATTGTCAAGAGGAATTGGAAAGAAATTTAATTAATAAATTTCGTTATGCAAACTGTTTGTCAGTGGAAACAATACCATTATGTATATCGAATTATTGTTGCGTCCATAATTAAATTCAGCATGATTGTAGTAAAATGCCAATTCAGTGCTGACCAATTTATGAGTCGGATAGTTGATTTTTAGCGACGAAGCTATTCCTGTAAACGTTTGCGACATTAGTTCGGGGTCTATTATATGAATCGACAATTTACGATGCTCAGTGATTCAATTCCTTTGGCTAGCCTATCAAACTGTGACCTTATTTTGATCATTTTATCATTTACATCTAGTATTAACTTTTCGGCAGTTGTATGTATATGTGACATCGATTCCATTTCGTTTATAATTTTATGCCTAACTGCTGAAGCATTCGCAACGAATTCATCGAATAATTTCATATGCTCATGGACACTAGTTGCAAATGATGACATTTCACCTAATTCGTGCGTAAATGTGTTTGTTTAGAGATTAACTCTTTGTGCAAATTTGTTTGCATGATCTTTCAATTTATTCAGTTGTGAAGTTGTCGCTATTCCAAGTAATGTCGATCCAAGTTGACCTATAAAAGGAAGTAAAGGTTGTGACTCACGTGTTTTGCGTTTATCTGAGATTGTAGGAATCATGCTACGAATTTTTTGTAACAAAGATTGTAAATCATGTTCCATTAAAATCCTTATGAGTGTTGAATTCGACGCTAATGGTACATCCTTTTTCTTAGAAATAAGTGTCTCTACACAATGAATAATTTCTACCGATGTCACTATCGAAATGATAGTTCGGCATATCAAATCGAAAAGTATGCGTCCATTCATTATTCACGAAACTAATTGTTTTTGGATCTGAGAACTTAACGACATGGTTCATCAGCAATTGTTCGCCTTGTGCTCCCACAAGTGACAGGAAAAGAATAATGAATCGTGTGACCAACATCTTGCCTAAAAGAAAAAAGAATTTAAGATTTAATTTGTTTATCATTTTACCGTTTTTCTTTTGTGATTTTTCTTTAGAGATTTATTTATATAAAATTGTTTAATAAGTGCTTCTGATGTATCTGCGTCATTTGCCCAACTGTTCTTATCCTTTTTATTTGTCCATTTTATCAAATATTGTCTTAGATTATCTTTAATTCTGGTTTTTAAAATTTGTCAGCTTTGTACCATTTCTTGCTTGAATTTTCTGGTGGAATATCATTTTGATTTATTGTATTTTGTTTGTCAGTTGCCGTTATATTTAACTGTGTATTGTCGGTAACGGTTTGCGGATTGTTTTGTTTTTCTGTATTATCATTAGTTTCGTTTTCATGGAATTTGAATGTTTGAGATAAATCACGTAAATCCTTCTCATCATGGTATCTTCGTAATCTGTTAATATTAATCGGAACTTTTAACTCTTTGTTTGAATATCGTTCTCTCAAAAAGTATGTGCCATTTTGTAATATTTTGGTTATATAATAGGGTTGCTCTGAAAATTTTCTAAACAATTTTCTGGATTTATTTAAAGGTACTTTTTTCCTGTTTAATAAAAACAAGATCTCCTAATTTAAATGGACGTATTCAATTTGCAGTTTTGCGATTGTAAAACTTACGCATAACGTCACGTGAATTGTTTATGTTTTCTTGTGTGATGTTCCATATAAGTTGAAATCTTTGTTTCAATTCCTCAACATAAGTGTTTATTGATGGGTTGGTATTAATTGGTGGAAATAATTCGGAAGTAATATGTTTATTCATATGTCGGCCAAAAAGAATGTAGTACGGAGAGTATTGTGTCGTTTTCGGACATACTGTTGAATTATAGGCTAATTGGACACTGGATAGTTAATCAGGCTAATCGCTTTCGTCTTTTAACGATGTACGTAGTATTGAGAGTAATGTAGAGTGTACCCGTTCTACCATTCCGTTACTCATTGGGTGATAAGATGAAGTTCGATGCCTCTTTATTTGAAAGAATTTATAAAGAACATCCATTATACCACTTAAGAAGTTTGGTCCTCTATCGCTTGTGATATGTTTTGGTGGTCCAAATATTGCAAATACTTTATGATAAAGTTGTTCTGCGATTTCAATAGTGTTTTGCGTTTTTAATGGTATAAATAGTGCAAATTTTGAAAATGCGCATATAACGCTTAAAACATATTTATATTCTTTGCTCTGTTTCGCTACAGTAGCAATGTCTATGTGTAACATTTCAAATGGTTCGCTTGCAATAAAAGGTTCTTGTAAAGGATATGGTTTATAATTGTGATCTCTTTTAAATATTTGACAGTTTTTACAAGATTGAACATAATCTTTAACTGCTTGATACATTTTTGGAAAGTAATAAAAAAATGTGAGGGTTGCAAACATTCTATCAACACCACAGTGACCATTTAAATCATGAAAATGTAAAGTATTTCATTTCTCAATGACTCAGGTAAAGCTAATTGTTTAATTAAAGTTTTTCCAGTTTGATGTTTCTTAGATCTTGGTTCGTAAAAATGAAACAGAACATTGTCAACTATTTCGTATTGGGTGCTTATATATGGAATTCGTTTTGCTAAGTCTTAATCATCAGGTAAATGACCATTCTTTAAAAATGCATAAATGTCGCCGAAGTCTTTTGATTTAGTTTGTAAGTTTATAATGTCTAGTTGATTAGTTTTTAAGTGTGCGTGTTGTTGTTTGCGGTCATTGGCTGTCTGGAGTTGTGAACCAGGTATGTGATCATTATCTGAAATAACACTGTTGTCAGGTGGAGTGGTGCTAAGTTGATTGTCAGCAGAGATAATTGGTTGATGATTGGTGGGTTCTGTGTTGATTGTTTGATTTCGCATTTTTCTTGTGAGAATGTTAACCTGGGAACAATGATTATTTTGCGTTATTTGTATTGTTGCAAAGGTTTGTGGAGGTGTTAAAGGTGCGTTATTTAGCTGTTTTCGTGTGAGGATCTTAAACTGTGAACTATGATTATTGTTCGTGGTTTGTATTGGTGCCAAAGGTTCACTGGGAAGTGTATGTATGTTTTCCTGGGATTTAACGTGAATGTCTGATTTAGAATAGTTAATTCTACTAAGGTAATCGCTCGGATGTGTCTTGCCAGTTTTATAAATGATTTCATGATCATAATTT
The DNA here is from genome assembly GCF_020536995.1 of Dreissena polymorpha. Lineage (NCBI taxonomy): Eukaryota > Metazoa > Mollusca > Bivalvia > Myida > Dreissenidae > Dreissena > Dreissena polymorpha. Next base: position 86,937,867 of record NC_068359.1, read on the forward strand.
TCTAGTTCTAAAGCCCATCTATATAGTCTGTCATTTGAGTGTTTTGCTGTATGCAAAAATGTTAAAGCTTTATTGTCTGTTATAATTTTGACATGTATATTTGATATATAGACTCTACATTCTTTCAAAGCGTAAATGATTGCTAATAATTCCAGTTCACAACTACTGTAACGTTTTTCGTTATCTTTTAAAGCACGACCCCCATATAAAATAACATGGTGACGTTTTAGAGAATCTTCCTGACATAAAATGAATCCTACTGCGGAGGTACTAGCGTCTGTATAAATAGTGAATTCTTTATTAAAATCTGGTAATCGTAAAATTGGTTTTGCCATTAATGCCCGTTTTAAATAATTAAAACTTTTGTCATGTTCCTCGGTCCATTTGAATATGGTATCTTTCTTAAGTAATCTATTTAACGGAGCGACAATGTGTGAGTAGTCTTTTATAAATCGTTTAAGAAATTTGTCATTCCGAAGAAGCTTTTTAATGCTTTTTGATTATTCGGAATTTGGAATTCGTTAATTATTTTCAATTTGTCGGGGTCCATTTGAATAGTGTTTCCTTCAAATACTGTGCCTAGACATGTAATTCGTTTTTGTGCAAAATGACTCATTTGAGATTTATTACTAAACCAGCTTTTTTTAGTTTATGTAAAACTTGAGAAAGTTCTTTGATGTGGGTTTCAATATTGTCACTCATAAGTATACAGTCATCCAGAAAAATAGAAGGTTTTTGAAATTGAATTCTCCTAATATTTTTGAAAGATATAACGACCAATAAAAGAGGCTATTACATAAACCATAAGGAAGGACGTTAAATTGAAAACATCGTCCTGTTGGTGAATTAAATGCTGTATACTTTTTAGAATATTCGGCCATGGGTAGATTAAGAAATGCTTGTTTTATGTCTATTTTAGTAAAGATAGTTGGATGTTTCTCTGCGATCATATTTTGAACATCTACAATTGTAGGCATTTGATAATACATTTTCTTCGAAATTTTATTTAATAGTCGGTAATCAATGCATAACCTATATAATATTTTATATTCTTTTTGATCTTCATGCGAAATGTCATCTGAATGTGTATGTTTTTTAACTAATACAATAGGACTACTCCAAATTGAAGTTGATGGTGAATATATAATTTTATCTAGCATTTTCTGTAATTCATCTTCAATGATTTGTCTCGTTTTTGGGTTTACCGGATGTGGTCTTGAGCGTATAGGTATTGCATTCGGTATCAATTCAATGGAACATTCAAAAAATTTAACAGTGCCGACATCTGTTTCTGAATCGCTAAATATATCTTGATATTGCTTTAAGAGATCGAACAGTTGCTGATTATTCGCAAATTCTTTTCCTATTTTATTATGTAATATTTGTTCTTTCTCGGTTGTCGTCTTAACGTTTCCGGTTTCGTTACATTTATCTAAATTATTAATTTCATATATTTCGTTTTCATTTAAAATATGTATTGAAGCTAAAATATCATATTTATTTATCTTTTTTTTTGTATCTGAGTTATTGTAAATTGGAAATTGTATAGTTTTATTTTTATTGTCTGTAATACATAAATCAAGTTCCATGATATTTGTTTCATCCATAATATGTAAATCTTTATTCAAAAAACATTCTTTAATTGAACAGGTATTTTCTGAAATGAATGAGCTTTAAGTCTTATCATTTTATACGCTTGGATACAGTGAATTTCGTGTGTTATAAAATTGGTTTTGCATGTAATATTATCTTCATTTATTTCAAGAGTATTGGTCTCAAAATTTAATTTTGCCTCGTACTGCGAAAAGAAGTCTACTCCTAATATTGCATTATTCGTTAAGCCTTGTACTATGTAAAACGGGTGCTCAAAGCGCGTGTTGCCAATAAGCATTGGGAGGTTAATGACCCCCTCTACAAGAATCGTATCCGTATTTGGTACAAATTTGGTTTTGTGCATTTTGTCTGTTTGCTTGTAAACGTGGGTTAGATACGGATCTATCGACTATTCGCGGTCTTTGATAATCTAACGGTTCTGACATCCTATAATTTTGGTTTTGTCGCGGTTGAAATTGTTGATAACGGCCGTAAGGGACAGGTGGCATTTGATTTTGAAACATATGTTGTTGAGCATAAGAATTTTCTACCGTTATATATTTGGTATTGGGGTTGATTGTAAAGCATTAATTTCCTTAATTTTGATGTCCGTTTTTAAGGTTTTAATCTCTTCTAATAACGTTTGAAATTTTGTGTCAATAGCATTGACTGAAAATGAGGTTGTCACAGAGTTTACAGTATTTTGCCAGCTCTGACAAAGATTCCGGTTGTCTTAAAATAACATCTTTCTTAATACTGTCTTTTAATCCATTAACAAGTAAACTTACGAGTACTTTTTCTTCTAGGCCTTGTACATCAGTGGAAACTTTTAATGCCCTCGAGATATAATCATCGCATGATTCGTTTTCTCATTGTTTAATAGCAATTAGATGATAGTCTAATTCTTTAGTCTGAAAACGTTTTGCGAGCGCTTTGGTGAGTTCTTGATAATTAGATTTAATATCTTCGGTCAGATTATTGTAAAAATTCTCTGCTCGGTCGGACAAGTAAAATGGAAGAACATTAGCATATTCACCCCTATCAATGTTATTCGAGCTACAGAATTTCTGAAATTTTGCCAGAAACGCTGGTTAACTGTCATAGTCTCTACCTGTAAAGCATGCTTACTTAATTATGTTTGGTTTAAACATTGTACCTCTTGTGTCCGAAGCTTGCGCGGTATGGAAGTTGCCTGTCGGTCGTTCCCCGTCTGCTTGAGATTGGCCCGGTGCGGAAGGCGTCTGCCTACGTAAGTTAATATTGTCACTATTAGCACTTTGCGATGGAAAATGAGCACTATTAACACTAGGCAATGGGGTATTTAAGAAAAAGTTAGGTCTCTGCGAAATAACACTGGAAATTGGATCCTGTAGTCGTTCGTCAGGGAGGTGCTGAAAATTACCATATGGCGGTGGTACTGGGTCGTACCGGAAATTGGATAATGGCTCGATCAGCGAATACTTCGGCGGGTCCTGCGTTAATGGCTGGGATGTTGTTTCTTGGGTTTCTTCGGCGTCTGACGCATCGGATTGCAATGGGTGACTTTGAAATGGGCTGTCATGTATTGTTACTCTTCTGATTGTTTTGATAGAATTTAATTGTTTATGAAAATCTGAACGTAATTGTTTTTACGACGTTTTTCGCTTGCAACAAAATCTTCGGGAGTTTGTAAATAAGGTTTTGACTCACTTGTTGATTTTAGAGTTTCTTGTTTTGATATGGTTGTCGTTGATGGTTGAGATGGTTGCTCCGGAGCTGTCGTATTATTATCGTCAGGTGGGGATGCTGGCGGCGTCAATTTTGGTGGTAGAGTGGCTGATAGGCGAGAACGTAAATTGTAGTGAGACATCTTGAAACATTTCTGACGATTTTTGTTGTGGAAAATGTTATTGTAAAGGAATTAAACTTTAAAAACCGTATTCTCCACTAGATATCGTACGTACTTTTACTATATATTTTAATGTTTCTTCAGGTTTTCATTATTTCCATCTAATGTAACTGGTAACGGGATCTTCATTTACGTACGATAAATTATTTAGTTTTTAATAATTAATTATTCTGTCCATTACGGTCTTAGTAAATGTTGTTTCTATTGTATTTCATTTTCAAATAGCATTAAATGCTACCATTCTTCGATTTTTGCGATATAGCGTTAAGCGCTAATATTCTTTGATCCATAATAGATGTAAATAATTAAAGAAGTCGATAGTATAAACAGCCCATTTTATTCTCTGTAAAATATCCAGAAAACACTGTGTTAATTTATTAAAACAAGATAAATATTTGCATGCATAAATATCATTTATGATATATACGTACATATGCAACGATATTGATTCTTATTATATATTAATAAATCACACAGAATATTATTCAATTTCACTAACAGTTTTCAAGCATTAACATTGTTTTATCAAATCCTAAAATAAAGAAATTATTTATTTATGAGAAAACAGTACTATTTGTTTTACTAATATGATACTTATAAAATAGCAGTTATCATAAATACACAATATATATTTATTTGGATATTATGCAGTCAAACAACTTTCCTAAATACCCTACATTGAATGTAGCTGAAACAAATTAAAGTAGTAAACAATAATTTAAGTATGAATATATTTATTTGCAGCAAACAATAATTTAGGTTTGAAAATAAATAAGTAGCAACATCTCACCTGTAAAATATCCAGAAACACTGTGCTCAAGTCGCGCAAAGCGTTTTCTTTAATATTCTTTTGGTGGCTGCTTTCTGAAATTTGATCAGACTTTTACGAATACGTTTCTCACGTGATCCTACGTGGTCTCACGTGGTACGCTGATTCACCTTCTTTTTTATATTTGTTCGGGTCAAAGCTGTTAACCCTTAGTCATGGAACTTTCTGGAAGTTTCTACTGCTTACGTTTGCGTTCTTGATTTGGTAAACAATTTAGATTGGAATGTGCTATTCTTTCTCTTAGCTTACTAAGCTGTTTTCTTATAGTACATCAAGGTAGTTTTTCAATATGATAGAGTTTGTAGCTCACCTGGCACAAAAGTGTACCGATGTGGTTTTGTAAAAACTGGGCTTAATGCGTGATATGAATTTCCCAATTCCTTAAGTATTTCTAACAATATATAATAGTTATTCTAAACAGTATGCAATAGTTATTTTAAACAATATGCACTAGTTATTTTAAACAATATGCAATAGTTATTTTAAACAATATGCACTAGTTATTTTAAACAATATGCAATAGTTATTTTAAACAATATGCAATAGTAATTTTAAACAATATGCAATAGTTATTTTAAACAATATGCAATAGTAATTATAAAATTTTGTTAATTGAAATTAATTAAAACTTTATTAATTATGAATAATTAAAATTATTAAATAAGTTAAAATGAAAATTTAAATATTACAAACATTTCATAAGATTGTGATTTTTATTGGATTACAATCCTATTCAAGTAACAAAAAATGTTATCACATGCCATACATACCCTGTTTCCCATGTAATACAACCATTACGAATATTTTTATCTTACACATGTGTAATATACTTTTAAAGAGTTTTCATTGGCTTATTTTACTGAAATGACGTTGCAACGTCAAATGACGTCACGAAATGTAAACAACATTCGGGATTTATCATTATGATTGCGTAAATATTTATTTAATTTGCTCATTTATAAGCATGTGATAAAAAAGATCTGACACTCGTCATTTCATGACATATTTCATAAAACTCGCCCAGAAAATTCGTTTGCAATCTCGCCAAAGGCTCGCTTACTAACAGAATTCCTAAACTCGTTTAATAAAATATGGTATGATCTGACAACTCGTGCCAGATCCTAATTGGTCCTTGCATGACCGTACGCAGCAATGTTTGACTGGGGCCAACAGTGGAGGATGAGGGAGGGTCTACCATTCTGATTTATTTTATTTAGCACTTTTCAAGGTGAATTTAATATTCAAAAAACTTTTCTTGATATAAATTTATGGAATATACCAGGTAAATCAGCACTTTTTGAAGTCTAAAGCTTAAAACGTTGGTGTGAAATTCACACCAATGTTTAAAGCTTTAGATTTCAGAAATAGATGATGTTGACGATTAAGTAAAGCAAACTTAAAAATCAAAATTCTTTATAAAGAAAATGTATCCTTCCGGTTCCGGTCAAAACAAGTGGTAAAGAAAAAAATGTAATTCTTATTTAAATTAGAATAGCATATACAGTCAGTGGTCGTATGCAAAAAGTGTGAAAAATGTGAAAAGTGCATATGTGCTGGATATATTGGACTACGTCGTATGTATCAATCTTCAGTTTTAGACATTTAATGGCATTTACTGTTTTTCCACAGTAAGAAAAATGGGCGGGGAATAGCGTTACAGATGTTTTTACAAGTGTATTACAGAAGTGTCAAAATGCTTTAAGTGTGAAAAGTGTAGAAAGTGCATATGTGTTGGATATATAGGACTCTACATCGTATGTATCAATCGCACAGGTTTTGACAATTTAATGACATTTACAGATTTTTCCACAATCAGAGTTATGGGCGGGGAATAGCGTAACAGGTGTTTGACAGGTGTATTACAAAGCAGTCACCATTATTGGTCACTCGTCACGCTTGACATATCGGATCGAATCGTCACGCTTGAAGGACTCGCTATAGCGATTTATTAAAGAGACATATTAACCGTTAATACGTGTTTTATCGGCTTATAACAATCGCTCCGTAGCAGCTCTATAAACAAAATGAAAAAAACGGCAACACTCATCTACTGCAAGCGAAACGACAAATGCAGAAGCAAGTATACTGGACAGTACGGTATTTGAAAATGAAGATAATGCTGCAAAAAACACTCCCCTAAATAGTAACAAACAGAAAAAATCGAAACCGGATTCCAAGAAACAAAAAACAATGTCAACCTTTGTTAAAAGTGCATCAAACGAAACTAATATGACATCTGAGCAATGTATCGAAAAAAAATTAGAGGAAATAAATAATAAACTGTCCAAAGTTCTTACAAAAGAAGATTCTTCCTTCATTAGAGAAATTGTTAAGGAAACTGTCGAGCAAATAAAGGAGAAACTTCTTTGGACCGTTCTACGAAGACTCGAAATCCTAGAAGGAAGCGTTTTTGAGCAAAAACGTGACATTGAAAAATTACAAAATGACGTCTTAGAAAAGAACAAACAAATTGAGGAACTTAAAAGCAAAAATGAAATGTTACACACTGAAAAAAGCACTTCCGCCATTCATAATGAATTCGAAAACAATACGGAACAATATAGTAGACGAAACAACACCAGAATGACTAGCGTTCTAGACGATCAAGAGCGGCAGTCATCAAGCACCGTAACACAGAAAATAGTATCGCTCGTAAACGAGCACCTAGGTATACCGATAACACCGAGTGACATAGACATCGCCCACCGATTAGGAAAATTTAAACCAACCGAAAACAGGCCTATTATTATAAAATTTGTGAGACGACAAACGAAAGTCGACATCTTACGAAAAGCTAAGCAATTCAGAGGCACCGGCATCTTCGTCAACGAAGACCTTACAAAACTTAACGCTGAAATCCTGGCATCAGTGCGACTTAAAGATAGTGTCAACGTCGAAAAATGCTGGTCCTTTGAGGGGAAAATCTACGCGCTTTTCAAAGGAAATCAACACGCCACACAAATAGCTTTCGCGGATTACAAAAACTGGTTATCAAAACCTTGGCCACGAAAGTCTTACTCCGAATCACTCAATACCTCCTCCCAGGCGAACTCTAGACGGTTAACAAGAAGAAAAAATTGACAGTTAAACCGATTTGTATTATATATTGATATCTAATGAATGTATAATTACACTGAATTTATGAAAAATTACTCTTTTTGCACTCTTTTTCTCGAACAGATTTTACGTTAATATTGAACGAAAATCAAGTGTAGTTTTTAAGCTGTTCTACTATACATATTGCGGTCGTCTTTTTGTGAAATAATAATAATATATTTTCTTCCATCTTTTATCAATTGCACATATGTTGTAGCTACGTCCTAGTTTTCCGTGCACTACTTATCAACGCAGTTACTCCCCTTGTTATCAGGCGTGTCAGTTAATCATCATCAAGTAATTCAGTATAATAAAATTTATGATAAACGCAATTCTGTTTCTGTAATAAACAAATAAAGCGTTGTTTACAATCTACCTTTTTTTCTCTATCCTGATATATAAAGTAAACATGGTCAAAACACAAAAATATACTTGTAAATATGTACATATTGGAATTATTTTTTTTATAAATACTTATCACAACCCTGTATGTATTGAGTATTGATTTAGGTGTTAATTTACTGGAAAATATACAGGATTCGCTGCCTTTTTGTTTCCCCTCTCACTGTTAAAACATGAGGCGGAAAAAATAAGTACCTTTCTATTTAATATGTATTATATTACATGTATATAGATTTATCATGCAAATTCCCGTGTAAAATTGTATTTTTTTATATGTAATGATATCAAATTTAAGATATTTAAAATACAGCATTTAATACCATTTGCCACGATACTGCTTCTTTTTGTCTCATGTGTATGCAGTTCCAAGTAAGCAAGAAAGAATTCTGTTCCTATTAAGTATGAAATGCATAACACATACATCCTGGTTAAATATGTTTGAAACAAAAAAAAAAATACACAATCCAAGCGGTACAATAGGGGGCGTTGTGGTTCACAAACGCAGCTCTTGTTTTAACTATTTTGGTATGCAGGCATTTAAAAACTGTATGTAAACAGCTCATACATAAAAAACATTAATGTTTTCCTATATCAGTAGTTAATTAATATAACACCCAATAAACGATAAATTAAATAACATACATGTTTGTAAAAACATATTGGATTATTTACTTCATTAATGCCATTACAACGTGTCAGAATTATTTTGGGATAGATGTCAAAACAAATTTTTTGATTTTTTAAGATACCTCAACTTTAATAAAAAGTAAACGTATACACAAGTTACGCTAAAAAAAGTACAAGTACTATTTAAAGCTGTACTGACAGTTTTTAAACGCACGGTACATCAACCACAAATTATATACTCGTTCTAATATCTAGAGTAATAACCCGTTCACAGCTAACGGTTAAAACAAGTGGTAGGCAGGGAATATGAATTTTTTTTATGTGAGGTTGATTGCTAACGGTTGATAATATAATGGGTTATTTGTATTGATCCGTTGGATGAATGCATTGTACGTCTGCTTATGAAAACACTTTGACAGCTGTTATGTTTTGCTTTTGTGTTGTTGAAAAAGTCATATTTAAGTTGTGCAAACAATTTCTGTATTTTTATACTCTTCTTTATTGTGCGACTTTTTAGAAAATACAATATATTTGTATTGAATTTTTTTTTTTTTTATATATAACCATTTATTATTATTGGGTGTTCTAGTTTGCCACAATGTACTGGATTTTCTTTTTATAAATCATTCATTTATGTTCTCTTGCTTAGAAAATATGAACTTTGGTGAAAGTCTCATTCAATGGGTCAAACTATTCTATACCGATATTAACAGTTTAATCATTAACAATGGCTTCTTTTCAAACAGTTTTAACATCGAACGAGGGGTTCGACAAGGATGTCCACTCTCATCATCGCTATTTATTATCTGCATCGAGTATCTATCACATCACATCCAATCAAATAAACACATAAAAGGCATATCACTAGAACCTGACGAAGAAATCAAACAGTCCCTATTTGCTGACGATGCAACTTATTTTTTAAACGACAATTACGATTCTTTCCATAACCTAATAGAATCGCTAACCCTTTACGGAATGACATCGGGTCTGAAACTAAACAAAAGTAAATGTACTGTGCTACGAGCAGGTAAATTAAAACAAAGTAATGTCCTATATAAAAAAGAAATGAAATTTAATTGGACATCCGATGAAGCCACAACGTTAGGAATTACTTTCACAAATAATGAAAAAGATACAGTTCTTAAAAACATACTACCTAAATTACAGAATTTTAAAAACTGCTTAAAATCATGGCATCACCGTAAACTTACACTTATCGGAAAAAACACAGTATTGAAAACGTTTGCACTTCCTAAATTAATTTATGTATTAACAGTCCTCCCAAATCCACCAAATGATATTATTAACGATATAAAATCAGCAATATTTAATTTCATATGGGACGGTAAGCCTGATAAAATAAAACGAACTCAGTTAATTCAATCTGTAGAAAATGGAGGTATCCAATTAACGAACATTGACTCATTCTTGAATGCAATCAAATGCAGCTGGGTTAAAAGATACCTAGACAATGCCAATACAAGTAAATGGAAATTATTCTATCAGAAAATCCTAAAAAAATATGGTGACTCCTTACTCTTTGAATGTAACATCAGCAAATCTATCTTACATGAAATTGCAAACGAAAACATATTTCTGTCTGATGTTCTATCAGCATGGTGTGATGTCACGCATAACCTAGAAACCCAAACAAGCAGTAAAACTATTCTATGGAACAATAAAGACATAACTTCAAACAATAAGACGTTTTTCTATAAAGATTGGTTTGAACGAAGCATTAAATATGTCGACCAATTATATGACTACAGAATTAAGGATTTCTACTCTTTTAATGATATATGCTACATATACGGAATACCTTCAAATAATTTTCTGAAGTACTACACATTAATCAAAAGCATACCCATACATATTAAATCTGAAATCAATACAAATAATACACCATGTACTCAAACAACATTCGTAGAAAATATACTTGGAAGAAAAAACAAAACAAATAAAATATTTTACACACTACAAATTAAAAACCCAACAGAAAACTCAAAAACCCAAAATAAATGGCAAGTCCTTTTCGGAGTACATGAACTTAATTGGAAACACATATTTACCATGCCATATAAAGCAACTATTGAAAGCACTCTGAGAAATTTTCAATATAAATACATACATAGAATTATAGCTACAAATAAATACCTCTTTAAATGCAAATTATCTAACTCAAATCTGTGTGACTTCTGCAATGAAAACATCGAAAGTATAGAACACCTGTTTTGGGAGTGCAAACACATCCAGCCTATTTGGAATCATTTAACATCTTTTCTTGAACAACAGCAACTAAACGTTAAATTATCTTTCTTAAATGTAAGTTTCGGAATTTACTCATTGAAATCAAAAGTTTGTAATAATATTGTGAATTTTATTCTTATAATGATGAAATTGTTCATCTTTAACATGAAGTTAAAAAAACAAGTACCAAATTTTAATTGTTTTATCCATAGTCTTAAACTTAAAGTCCAGATTGAGAAAGAAATAGCCCTCAGTAATGACACATTACAAAACTTTGAACAAAAATGGAATCGGATTAAATTCTCATGATGCTTGTCCACTTATATACATTTCACTCTAATGTAATTTATCTTTCTAAAATATTTTTGTATGTTTTTTTTTTTCAATCTTATAAGATCATTTTGAATATACAACGAAACACACAAGTCCAGTATGCTTTCTTCCGACTTTATACAACTCATCATTTTTCATAACAATTCTTCTATTATTTTTTTCTTTTCTCTTTAAAAAAAAAATATACATATTAGCATATCTTGTATAACATGTCTGAACTTTATTGCTTTGTACAATCACTATGTTGTATATATTCATGTATACATTGTATGTATTATATTGAATAAAAAAAAAAAAAAAAAAAAAAAAAAAGAAAATGTATCATAAAGTATGACTGACATTTAGCAATAAAAGTATTTTCTGATTGTATTCAAACCTTCTGCTAAAGCTTCAAAGTAAAGTCCTTTTACACTGCTTATCATACTACACATTTTCAACATATATGTAACGTCGCAATCGTCTTCAACTCCGATGTTTGATTGGACTAATTTCTCTATTAATCGTTTTCTGATATGTTTATGCAACGCTTTCAGATATTGAGCTGATTTTGGTATGTGAGTCTACCTACATGATCTGCAGACGAAGTGTGATATCCGTTCCGGTCCGTTGATTTTTGGCAACGTTATGGGCTTTGGACGTATTTTTTTCTCTATAATAACCGTTTTCCAGAGTTTTTACGCATCTCTTTCAGTTATTGAGCTGATATTTAAGACCCCGGCAGGGTTGAACATAGAAGTGGGACTGTCCGTTCGTCCGTCTGTCCGTCATTTCATTCTCCGTTTAAAGATATTAAATGAAACTTGGTGTGTTAGTCTACTTACTGACTTAAATGTAGTGTGAATTTCGTTCTGGTCCATACATTTTGGCGAGTTATGGGATCTGTACTTTGACGATCAAACCAACTGGTTCAAGTTAATGACAATTATCCATCTCACCTCTCTTATTGATTCCAACAATATTTGTTTTTCACAAATTATTAGCGTACGCAATTTTCAGGCCTATGTCTTCCTGTATCAGTTGCTACCATTCGCTGCTACTCTTTCCATTGCCAATCAAAAGACGTGTTACATCAAACAAATATAGATTAAGCATTCATAATCAGAAGGGATCTGATCGGGAAGATGTGTAGAAGGCGATAAGAAAACAGTGACTATGGCTCATTTCAACTGGCGAGAAAATTAGCGCTAATCCCATGGTTTTATCAGGGATAATAAAACACATTCCCTCTTTTGTATTATGGGATAGTGAACCTTCGCCCCTTTATGAGAGAAAAAACTGCAGTAGGCTTATTATTAAAAAAATATATATCTTGACAGCCAGCTGGGGGGGGGGGCGGACTCCAGGGCCCAGGGCCTTGTTACGGGCCTGCTTTAAAAGTATTTTCCCTCGAACAAATAGTTTTTTTATATGTATTAAGTGTATATGACGCCCGCCTAGCTACCGTTAGGTCATGAGTTCTATCTCCACTGTGCGTTCTTTAAATCTTCCTTATAGACACCAAATATTGTTTCTTCCTAAGTAACGGACTTGAGAGCGTTTAAAAGCGTTCGGGGTCCGATACAATCGCTGTAAAAAAACATCTATTTTGACAGCCAGCTGGGGGGGGGGGCGGACGCCAGGGCCCAGGGCCTAGTTACGGGCCTGCTTCAAAAGTATTTTCCCTCGAACAAATAGTTTTTTTTTTATATGTATTAAGTGCATATGACGCCCGCCTAGCTACCGTTAGGTCATGAGTTCTATCTCCACTGTGCGTTCTTTGAATCTTCCTTATAGACACCAAATATTGTTTCTTCCTAAGTAACGGACTTGAGAGCGTTTCAAAAAGCTTTTGGGGGTCCGATACACTTGCTGTAAAATAAATAAGTTTATAACATGACCTACGCTCCAGGAATGAAATAACGTAATGCTCAATTTTGTTTATTACACGGGTGTTATTACACTAGTTATATAACTGTGAAATGACGTCTTTTTTGTGACGAAATGACGTCATTATTCAAGCGAATTTCTTCATTTAAACTCTTTTACAACGTAAATAAAAAGATGAAAAGAGCATAAAATAAAGAGAAAAATTGTTGGTCATGATATAAATAGAATCTTAGATTCGTGGTCATTTTGTACTGAATTTATTTAACTCGTCATCTAAATAAAGATAAAAACTCGGCAAGCCTCATTTTTATCTTTATTTAGATGACTCGTTTAATAAATTCAATACAAAACGACCACTCATGCAAGATCCTATATTTATACTATACAAACGGTTTACTTTGACCATGACATTTAACCTGACGGACCACTCTTTTTTTCAAAAATTGGGTATTGCCGATGCCACATTTAATTCTTACACATTCGTTGATAGCGATTTAAGATTGTAATATTTTGATTTTTCATGTCTATGAATAAGGAAAGTGTTACCGGTATTATGTCACAGCTTACCTTGCATATATATATTTTTCAAAAAGTAACAAAACCCAACATATTAACAACTGCAAACGAAATTAAAACTGGCGCTAGTGTACTTTCTTATGTGATATATTTGTTTTTAATTGTTGATTTGGATTACGTTGTGTTGTACACTAATTTGTTATGCTCAAATAGGTATTTATATTTTTTTTAACTAATTTTGTTTTCAATTTAACTACACATTCTAAGTAATTCATATATGACACTTTTCTACATTGTCTGTCACTATTAAAAAAGTGAAAGTGCCATGTGGATCGGATAGTAGTCTATTGGAATTGCCATGTGGATCGGATAGTAGTCTACTGGAATTGAACAAAGGACATAATGCCGATTGAAATATACATATTTTTATCAAGAGAGTGATACATTAATGAAACAATATCTCATTGATAAACAGTATGGATTTCTTTAACAAGACTATAACATTCAGGTTCTGTTCTTGTGTAAACCCAAAATAACAACGGACAAGCAGAATTATAATTATGCTGTACGTAACACCTGCCGACCAACTGAATCAATCCACCTATGTTCAATGGGATGGGTTGTTTGCTGTCGTATATACGAGATAACTAAAGGCTTATGATACCTTTTCAGTACTATTTTAATAAATTCAATGTATTTTATAATGTGTCGACCTTATTCTGATATGAACTTTTTGTTTAGCCATTCTTTAACAGTCATTTCAGGTGATGCAGATTAGAGGGCGATAATAAGTGCATCTTTCGTTGCAGTTTATGTACATTGTAATTAGAATTAGGACTTTAAATTAAGCGGAGGACAGCGATACCATGCCACATTCATGGACCTCATTTGTTAAAATGTAGAATATGCCGGAAAGAATCCTTCAACAGAGACGGCCAAACCAGAAAATAAAAACACAGAAACCAAAAAAACATGCACAGCTGAAATATGTAGTGTTTTTATTTTATTTTATAAAGCCTACATAAACAAGGCTTACATATAATTGCTATGTGTGCTATTTAATAACACGCTTCGTTCCGTAAATCTCAAAGCTTATCACGTTTTTTTTAATGTTACGAAACAATTATCTGTGGTACGTCATTTCTTCCCACAAGGTCATTGTATACACGTGCACGTGTATTCAGCACTTACATACACGTTTAAAAATTCATTTTGGTCGGACAAAAATTCGTTATGCATTTGACGTTCTAACATTACTTAAGATCAACGTTTCGTTCAGTATATGTCCACCCGATCCTGTTTATTAGCTACTACTAGTAGAAACTTGTTAGACTTTTTAGCCTAGTACTACTAGTAATAAAAGATGCCTTTCCTACCGCGGTAAACTTTTATTAGTACTGCCAACACTAATAAAAGATGCTGTCGCTAAACGGTGCTTGTTCATTTGGCGGACAATGCTGTGCCACTTGTAGGGAATTATGCCGTTATTGCATAGCTGATAGCATTTTCTGTCTTTAAAATGCACTAGTCAGAGATTATGAACTCTGAATGTTGGGTTGAAATAAATTTTAGCAGATCACACGATTAAAGCACTACAGTATTTGATACTAGTGACGAGAATTCTGTTTAGTGCTACTTTTAAAATAACTACATTGTATTTTAAACATACAGTATATATCTAGTTTCCTGGTATGTAGTATAAATAAATTTATTCGATTTATCGCTGTTTTTATATAAATGATATCATTTTTCATTAAATTTGTCTGCGGAGTGATCAGCGTTTAAAAGCTTTTCGTGTGGTCCGATTGCGCATCAGCTTCACGGAAAGTCTTATTTAGCCGCAAACTGAACTTTTCTGAAAGGCGCTTATACAGTCAATCGTCTGATAATGCTGACGTACCGGCGTTTGCGAGAGATACATTTTTGTGTTATTTTAATTCTATAGTAAAAATAGTTATGGATAAGAAAGCGATCAGCCTAAATTAACACCATGCCAATGATCCGGAAACGAAAGCTTCACTCTATTCAAACTGTGTTAAAGGGGAAAAAGCGGCGAACAGTACATGTCACCGAGAAGTGGGGCAGTAGCCTGAGTAGGCAAAAGCTTCTGTAATTACAAGAAGTTCAGATTGAGTATCCATAAACCAACTTAACTGCTAACAGTGCAACAAGTAGCAGTTCAGTATCACATGTGGATACTTTGGCTATATTTGGTAAGTAAACAACAACCTAAATGGTGCATTGAGATTTATTCCAGCCTCGAGGGCCGGCTCTAGACACATCATACACATGTTTATTATGACTTTACAGGGGGGGGTATATTTGGTTTGTTTAAACTAAGTTCTGGAATGCCAGAAGCATTGTGTTGCCAAAATTGATTAGTGAATCGTAGTTGTTATTACCTAATTTCTTTGATTGTCCTATGCAAGATTGAAAAGTACACTTGTCCAGCGTGAACAACTCAACAGTAAGGTAGTTGTGCATAAGAAATCAACAACTTTAGACGTTCCTCTGGACACCGTGTGGATTATATCGCATATTAGAATACAGAGCTTTTTTTATGCCCCTGGATCAAATGATCGGGGGTAAAAAATATTTGGCCTGTCTGTCTGTTTGTCTGTCACTAAACTTTAACCTTGGTTATAACTTTTGCAATATTGAAGATAGCAACTTGATATTTATCACGCATGTGCATCTCATGAAGCTGCACATTTTGAGTGGTGAAAGGTCAAGGTCATCCTTCAAGGTCAAATATATGGCTTCAAAATGGTGCAGTAGGGGACATTGTGTTTCTGACAAACACATCTCTGTGTTTCTGACAAACACATCTCTTGTTTTCTTCTGAGTGAATGGCCGTGGATGGCCATTTCATAATTTCAACATGGACATTTCACAAATCTAGCAAGGCCACAATACTTCAACTTGACAAAAAGCCATTTTTACCCAGTGAAAATAGACTTTTGGGGCTTAAAATTTTCAAAAACGGCCATTTTACAATTTGATTTAATATTTTATATAAGCAAGATAAGATATTGACAGTGGTTAAGCTTTTTATGGTTTAAGATAGAGTTCACCTGTCATAATATTGTTGATCTAAATGTAAGTGTTTATTTGTTGAAACAAAGTGTCAAAACTATGAAAATATGATTTTAATGAAGTATTTAAAGACATTTTTAATATAATGCACGTATTTAACCAGTTATTGTTTATGTCCAATAGGGAAAAGTACCAGTACAAGCCCATTTGGGAAAATTGTGCGCGAAAACCCCTGTAATTGGGAAAATTCATGCCACGAAGTCTTCATATTGGGAATAGTATGTATTTGAATTTTTTGATCCCAAATACTTTTAAATTGATAACTAAGTGTTGTCTTGTTGTCGATATCTACAGAAATGTGTTGTTTTTATGACCCGGATCGATAGATCGGGGATATATTGGTTTTGGCCTGTCTGTCATTCTGTCCCAAAACTTTAACCTTGGTAAAAGTTTTGTGATAACCTTTGCAATATTGAAGATAGCAACTTGATATTTGGCATGCATGTGTATCTCATGGAGCTGCACATTTTTAGAGGTAAAAGGTCAATGTCAAGGTCATCCTTTAAGGTCAGTCCAAAAACATAATCCAAGGGAAGTTACATGCTTTAAAGGGAGATAATTTCTATTTTATATCATGTGGCAGGTACAGATCATTTTCACAAGGAAAATACTATTTTTTAAAAGGGATATAATAAAATTATTATTTTTTAATTTAAAGCGACGCAGTAGGGGTGATTGTGTTTCTGACAAACACATCTCTTGTTTCCTAATTGGGAAAGAGCCGTTTTCCGGTACTTTATAACGAAGGAAAAAAATCGATGTAAACATGCTTTTACTATACTAATTCTTAACCAACCGAATTTTAAAATGTAAACAAGTTCACGACTCGTTTTTAGCTCACCTGAGCACAATGTGCTCATAGTGAGCCTTTGTGGTCGCCTTTTGTCAGTCGTCCGTTGTGCGTCGTCCATCGTACGGCGTCAACATTTGCCTTGTTAACACTCTAGAGGCCATATTTATTTCCAATCTTCATGAACTTTGGTAGAAGATTGGTCTCAATAATATCTTGAATGAGTTCGAAAATGAATACGTTTGCTTGATAAACATGGCTGCCAAGGGGCGGAGTTTTTTTACTTATATGGCTATATAGTAAAATCTTGTTAACACTCTAGAGGCTTATTGTCCGATCTTTATGAAACCTGGTCAGAATATTCATCCCAATAATATCTTGGACGTGTTAAAAAAATTATGCCGGTTGGTTGAAAAACATGGACGCCAGGGGGCGGGGCATTTTTCCTTTTATGGCTTTAGTAAAACCTTGTTAACAGTAAACACTCTAGAGGCCACATTTATTTTCCGATCTTCATGAAACTTGGTCAGAAGATTTGTCCCAATGATATCTTGGATGAGTTCGAAAATGGTTTCGGTTGTTTTAAAAACATGACCACCACGTCCAGGGGGCGGGGCATTTTTCCTAATATGGTTATATATTGCTTGAGTAAAACCTTATTAACACGCCACATTCATTGTCCGACCATCATGAAACTTGGTCAGACGATTTGTCCCAATGATATCTTGGTCGCCTTCGAAAATGGTTCGGAACTTCCGGTTGGTGGAAAAACATGGCCGCCAAGGGGGCGTGGCATTTTTCGTAATATAGCTATAGAAAACCTTGTTAACACTCTAGAAGCCATAATTATTGCCCGATCATCATGAAACATTGTCAGAATCTTGGACAAGTTCGAAAATGGTTCCAGTTTCTTGAAAAATATGGCCACCAGGGGGCTGGGCATTTTTTCCTTATATGGCTTCATGATTCTTCATGAAACTTTGTCAGAATATTTGTTTAAACGATATCTTGGATTTGTATGAAATTGGTTTTGGTCTGTAGAAAAATGCGGCTGCCAGGGTGTTCTCTAGTCATGAAAGTTAGTAAGAACATTTTGTTCTTATAACATCTTGGGCTGCACAGAACAGGTCAGTTCCTTTGAATCTCAGGTGAGCGACTTTGGGTCTTCAGGCCCTCTTGTTTACAAATTTTCAGAAGTTTGGGACTCAATTTTTTTTTAATTAAAAAAAGTTTGCGATTCTTTTTTTTCAAAAAGTTAGGGGGTCAGGGCCACTTAACAAAATCAGAAAAAAGGCCTTGGAATAATTGAGAATGCAATAATTGAGGTCTACTTATTAGTCTATAATCGATAATATTTACTGTCAACTTAAAACTCATCAAAATGTTAAAGAAAGATATGTATGCATTACAGATGGAAACAGAAGATACGATACTGAAAAGGCCAAACGTCTTGAAGAATGGAAAAGTATATCTCCAGGAATTTTTTTCTGCTCGTGTACAAATGCATATACCAAATAAGCGACAATGTGCTGATTGTCGCCTCTCCACAGATGAACTGTACAGGTGTTGTGATTGCTGTTCATGGGAGACTTCATGCCTAATATGCTTGCGGTTGAGGCATAAACATCCTCATCTGCATGGTTGAAATTTGGAAGGTACAATTTTAACAAAAACTAAAAGAAAGCATTTATCATATCACTGAATTTGAATATAAATCATCTAAGTGTACTTTTATAGTCCCCTATCGGTTTCACCGGAGGGGACTTTTGGTTTGCACTCCGTCTGTCTGTCTGTCTGTCTGTCTGTCTGTCTGTCTGTCTGTCTGTCTGTCTGTCTGTCTGTCTGTCTGTCTGTCTGTCTGTCTGTCTGTCTGTCTGTCTGTCTGTCTGTCTGTCTGTCTGTCTGTCTGTCTGTCTGTCTGTCCGTCCGTCCGTCCGTCCGTCCGCCCGTCTGTCCGTCTGTCAGTCTGTCCATCACACTTTTCTGGATCCTGCGATAACTTTGAAAGATCTTAATATTTTTCATGAAACTTGAAACATGGATAGATGGCAATATGGACATTATGCACGTCATTTCATTATGTTCCTACGTCAAAAATTCTATTTGCTATGGCAACAAATATATAAAAAAAAATCTGACAATGGTGGAGCCGGTAGGGGACTTATATTGCTTGACAATAGTCTTGTTTTGCTTAAAGTGGTATGACTTCGTGTATATAAATAATGCTGACATATGCAGTCCTGCATATACCTTAATAACGTCAAATAACTTAAAAATATCTAATCTGTGAATGTAAACTTTTCATTTCACAGACAAAGGATTTAAATTATGTAACGATATGATACAATATTACATTTAAATCAATATTACATTTAAATATTCGTATCATCCCAAAAATATTCACTTGTGTTATCAGCCGATAGCTTTAAACAACAGCTGGCAATGGACTATAAAAGCGAATGTACTGGATGTTGCACATAATTTTTTTAAGTGACACGAACATATGTATCTATTAAGTACGAAATTCGGATAGTTCCAGTTATAATCTCGCCCTTCTTTCATCAAGTGCGACACACGACACACGAAGCGATACACGATATTTAGCGACAGTCGCGGCGACGCACGATATTTTGCGCGACAGTCGCGGCGATGCCCGATATTTTGCGCGACAGTCGCGGCGACGCACGATATTTTTAACACGATATATTCCCCTTGTGTAGGTAGCCCATTAGTTTGGCCATCATCCTTTCCGCACATAACATATCTTCAGACGATTCACAGTTGGCACTCAAAGGTGGAAGAGACTTGTTACATAAAGAACACATAATTTTAATATAGTCGCCTATGTATTGCACTTGATTTGTTGGCAAGATGTGGTCCAAGTACTTCCATCGCTTGATTCTGGCGTTAGCCGCTTCAACTACCCATCTTAGGCCAGCATTTTTTTAAATTTGTTTTACGGGAAATTTTTCAAAAAATTGAGTCGGGGGGGGGGGGATAAATAAAAATAAAATCATGAAAAGTGAGCAGTCTACCAAAAAAATAAAAATAAAACTGTCTAAACGGATTATGTTTTATTTTTCCAAAATTTAAAATTCAGCCAATTTAAATTTATGTATACTTGCATTAACCTTTAAGTGTTTTATTTATCTTATTACACTGTTGTAGAAGCTTTTTATAATAATAGTAAACATATTTTTATATATACTTATATGTAAAGCACCTTTCGCATGTATTATACTATATTGCTTCAATAGAGACCATTAACCACGCCAGGTGTGTAGTGTATTATAGTGATCGTTAAACTTTTGTTGAGTGTTAATCATATGTATGTTTATAACAAAATTTGTTATATATAGCATGCATTTGACTTAAATAAAAAAGAATTGAAAACTTTTTAAATTGTTTAATAGCTTTTAATAACAACAAACTTTGTAACTTTCATTCATGAGTGGAATATGCACACTAAAAAATACTATTTAATATACAACATACTTTCTTTATATCATGATAATTTGTATCAATCATGAGAAAAAATGAGCCACATAACAGAAAATTGGACCTTAGGGCGATTGCGACCATTTTTGCTCCAAAAGAGCAGTCTGATCAGGATCCAAACTGTTCAACATAATAGTCATTCAGTCAGTACTTCTTAAGATGTTAACACTTTGGATCCTGATCAGACTGTGCTTGAATTTGATCTTGATTAAAACTTTGTGTAGTAAAAGTTCTAGTACATAAAATGTGAATATTTTATTTAAAAACCCGTGAGTTATAGACTAATAAAAACATGTGCTGCATTTCATTTTATATTCAGAGAGAGTTAAATTGTTCATATATGTAAAGTGAACACAAGAGGCATGGCTACAATATTTGGTGTGCACCTAGAAAGGTATTGTAAAATATTCAAAAGTTAATAACTCACCTATACAGCTTATATTTGGTTCAAATTAGCTCACTACCGTACAGAGTTCGATGTTTTCCCCTATGAACATAAGTTTATTGTTCCGATGCATAGACATTAAGTTAAGATCGGTATGCTGACATTAGACGTTCATGCATGGGCTCATTTGTAGATAAAATAATAATAATATATTTTCATTTCCGTTTAAACATAACACAACAATTATTTATAATAATAAGACAAAAATACATAGTCGATACTTCATTTTGCATAGGTAATGTTTATTTGGTGGTTAAACAAAAGGGATTTTTTGTTCTTCTACAAACAAATAGTATTACACACCCGTTACATCTGCATAACACGGTACAACCCATTCAGTAATAATTAAATCGTCTTACATGGGTTCTATAAATGGCAAATAGTAAATAACATTGCGTTGTTTATGTTTTAGCGTTATTATCTGGTGATGTATTGTGCAAAAAAGCAAACATACCTTTGTGACTAGCCGTGAAGAGTTTGCCAAATCAGTTGGTAGTTGTTTGCTTCCTCGCGGCATAAACGACGGCATCTGCGCGTGGATCCCCGAGCTCCTCAAACAGGGAAGTGACATCACGGAATCCTCTGTCGACAACAAATATGTCGTTTTCCTTCACCCAGTTTTTAATTTATTCGATGTTTTTTAATATATGTTGCAGAATTGATGCGTCGTTATTTTTGCTGTTGCATTTTTCGTAATATAGCTATAGAAAACCTTGTTAACACTCTAGAAGCCATAATTATTGCCCGATCATCATGAAACATTGTCAGAATCTTGGACAAGTTCGAAAATGGTTCCAGTTTCTTGAAAAATATGGCCACCAGGGGGCTGGGCATTTTTTCCTTATATGGCTTCATGATTCTTCATGAAACTTTGTCAGAATATTTGTTTAAACGATATCTTGGATTTGTATGAAATTGGTTTTGGTCTGTAGAAAAATGCGGCTGCCAGGGTGTTCTCTAGTCATGAAAGTTAGTAAGAACATTTTGTTCTTATAACATCTTGGGCTGCACAGAACAGGTCAGTTCCTTTGAATCTCAGGTGAGCGACTTTGGGTCTTCAGGCCCTCTTGTTTACAAATTTTCAGAAGTTTGGGACTCAATTTTTTTTTAATTAAAAAAAGTTTGCGATTCTTTTTTTTCAAAAAGTTAGGGGGTCAGGGCCACTTAACAAAATCAGAAAAAAGGCCTTGGAATAATTGAGAATGCAATAATTGAGGTCTACTTATTAGTCTATAATCGATAATATTTACTGTCAACTTAAAACTCATCAAAATGTTAAAGAAAGATATGTATGCATTACAGATGGAAACAGAAGATACGATACTGAAAAGGCCAAACGTCTTGAAGAATGGAAAAGTATATCTCCAGGAATTTTTTTCTGCTCGTGTACAAATGCATATACCAAATAAGCGACAATGTGCTGATTGTCGCCTCTCCACAGATGAACTGTACAGGTGTTGTGATTGCTGTTCATGGGAGACTTCATGCCTAATATGCTTGCGGTTGAGGCATAAACATCCTCATCTGCATGGTTGAAATTTGGAAGGTACAATTTTAACAAAAACTAAAAGAAAGCATTTATCATATCACTGAATTTGAATATAAATCATCTAAGTGTACTTTTATAGTCCCCTATCGGTTTCACCGGAGGGGACTTTTGGTTTGCACTCCGTCTGTCTGTCTGTATGTCTGTCTGTCTGTCTGTCTGTCTGTCTGTCTGTCTGTCTGTCTGTCTGTCTGTCTGTCTGTCTGTCTGTCTGTCTGTCTGTCTGTCTGTCTGTCTGTCTGTCTGTCTGTCTGTCTGTCTGTCTGTCTGTCCGTCCTTCATTTTGCATAGGTAATGTTTATTTGGTGGTTAAACAAAAGGGATTTTTTGTTCTTCTACAAACAAATAGTATTACACACCCGTTACATCTGCATAACACGGTACAACCCATTCAGTAATAATTAAATCGTCTTACATGGGTTCTATAAATGGCAAATAGTAAATAACATTGCGTTGTTTATGTTTTAGCGTTATTATCTGGTGATGTATTGTGCAAAAAAGCAAACATACCTTTGTGACTAGCCGTGAAGAGTTTGCCAAATCAGTTGGTAGTTGTTTGCTTCCTCGCGGCATAAACGACGGCATCTGCGCGTGGATCCCCGAGCTCCTCAAACAGGGAAGTGACATCACGGAATCCTCTGTCGACAACAAATATGTCGTTTTCCTTCACCCAGTTTTTAATTTATTCGATGTTTTTTAATATATGTTGCAGAATTGATGCGTCGTTATTTTTGCTGTTGTACAAATATGGACCGATTACGGAAATAAAATATCCTGATGTTGTTACAATAACCATGGGTTTAACTAATGGTCTTCCCTTGTGCATACTGTATGTTTGTCTTTGAATGTATATGTAGGTTCGGTCAAGCACGAGGATAACTTGTTCGTTATTTTCGGTTAAAAGAATTTGTGCCAAATCACGCGTATGTTTATTAATAACATCCTCGCGTGAAATGTGAGAAAAGCCAAGATTTAAAGGCACAAAGTCGGTCACGAGTACTTTTCTCGATGTGTGTATGGCTCTTCTGACGCTAGATTTCGAAATTTCAAACAAAGTTGAAAGTACTTTATTTGAGAGACCTGACATAAGCTTGAACAAGAAAATTCAAATAGTAGCTGCAACAGTTCTAGCAGGAGTGTTTCTTATGGACGATTCAATGACTTTTAAGAGTTCTACAAACTTAGACACCGAAATGCCGGTAAGATTGAATGTCTTCAACACTGAACGTTGCAAAATCATCAAAGGCAGCCTTTTAGTTTTTGACCATATGCAAAAATCTCAAACTGCAGTAAGGAGTTTCAGAAGAGAGGATCTGTTTAAAAACACACGATAATTTGCTTATAAATCACATTTTCTTGAAAAGAAGTACCATCATGTTTGAAATGACCGGGACAACACCTACTTTCCGCTGCTATGAGAATACTATGGGTAATGTAGGTTTCCGTTCTTGTAGCAGTAGGAACAACAATTAATTGAGGTCCAGGCTTCTTGCAAATGAAACAATATGCATGGCTTTTTGATGTTGTTTTCATATTTAATTGAATGGAAGGAGGACTTTTTTGTGAACATTGTGCGACGGTGGTGAGCTGGTAGAGGCACATGGAGATTGCTGTAAAGTAGTGTAGTACGCTGGCCGTCTTCACTTGTCACAAATAAATTGATCTGTCGTTGTTTATAGTAGGAAATTCGTTCTCATGTATTTGGCGATATGTTCATTTATAGGACGGCGCTGATGAATTTTAAGCCGTGTTTCGCATAAAACTCACGTTTTAAAAGGCATTCTGCAAGAAAAAAAAATGTTTACATACTGATTATTAATATACTGTTATATGGTTGCAATATTTTTACAAATTACGTTTATGGTTTTGCATTAATAATTGTAAAAAAAAAATCGGCGAGAACTAGTTTGCGAACTCAGTTCATCCGCGTGGTAAATTAGCACTGTATCCATTTCACCACTTCTGCGACTAGTAGTAATTAGCGAAAATTACCATCTTTATAATGAGTTATATGACGCTCGCTAATAGCGTCATTTGCCATTTCGATTTGTTTTAGTCATTTATACCATAATTGTTCTCAACTTACAGAGTTTTCAATAGTTTTAACAATGTTTTAATCAATTATATACAAATATATATATAAATTGTGAAATAAAACAAAGGTTTTTACGAAAATATTTATTAAGTCGTCTGCAGTCGCAATACACTGCTACTGGACAGGGAGGGGCTGTCAACCATTTATTGATTTCGATATTTAAACAGAGAAAGAAAAACCTTTTCGATAGTAGAAACATTTGAAATGGTAACTTTACAATAATTAAATTAAAATAAAGGTTAACACTTACGTGAATCCTAGTGATCCTTATAAATTAACGATGTGAGTGTTTGCGCTACATCTTGTCATGGAGCGTAAAAGAATTCATTCCCTTAGTTCACAAAATTCGTCAATTTGCACAAAATTTATTTGTATACACTCAAGTCTTCATTTAAAAGAAATATTACATCGTGCATTGAAAACATGTTCTCAATGCTACTAAAGTATACATTAACAACTAAACACATATATTTGTATTGTGGTTTTATGTGCATTACAACACAGAAATTGGGTTACAGTGCATTTATTTAAATTCACAAAAGTTCCTTATTATATATCAAGGCACATTTCCCCCAAAAAAAAATTTTGTCTTTGCATCTCTTTTCGAAATATGCATCGAAACTTAAAATATAGTGGGGGAAACTTGTCTTTATATTTGATTTAGTCATTAAGAGTCGAAAAATTGTCAAAATGTAGTAAATTTTGCTGAACTATACATGTGTGTAGGCTATTTTATAGTTATTTAACGTGATTTGTAAGGCAAAAAAACTTTTGAATGAAAAAGTTAAGATGAAATATACCAAATTTATGATGATTTGTGAAACTTATTTTTTTTTTACAATTTCACAGGGCATATTAAGCTGCTTCGTAAACCTAGCTGTTTCCTGAAATTTACATCTATTTTTTATATTGTATGCTCGTAATTACAAAACAAACTAATACTAATACGTTTCAATAATACTTCTTTTCCAACTATGGAAATATTCCAGTACAACACTACATTAAGAACATCCATAGTAAAGTTTGTCGCAACCGTTATACAAGGGACATAATAATGATTAGAGATATTTGAACAATGTACTACTTGTCGCTCTTTGCCAGGCGTACTGCACGCGCATATATATATATATATATATATATATATATATATATATGTGTGTGTGTGTGTGTGTGTGTGTGTGTGTGTGTGTGTGTGTGTGTGTGTGTGTGTGTGTGTGTGTGTGTGTGTGTATAATTATACATGTACTCACATAATGAACACACCTGAAAGTTACTAGTAGAGTTGCTTATTGCACAAACAATCAAATGAATGATGATGAATATAGCGAATAATAGGTTGGTGACGTGGATTGAGAATGGTTACCTGGCAAGTCGGAGGAATTTATCCGATAAGATCCTCCGACGAGCCAGATAACCTTTCTCCATCCACGTCACCAACCTATTATTCTATTTATCATGTCACATTTACAACATTCGTCGAAATGTTTCTAAAATATCTAGTTTCTGAGTATTTTGTGGTTAAATATTTAATATGGTAGACACTACGCGCGAACAATAACAGTGTGACGTCACGTCATGCAAAGCGCTTAGGCTAGCTTCCATCAAACAACACAGAAACCGAGTTACTCGTTATTAATTCAATACACACAGATGAAATTATGGTGTTTAAATAATAATGTTTAGACAAACAGTACTTTACATGTATTTGGTATTTTATTAATAGAAAAAAAGTATATTTTATTAAAAGAAAAAAAGTAAAGGCATGCGCATGCGCGGAGAGCGACTGACGGATATTCGAAGTTACGTGGTAAACTAGCCTAATATCTTTTGGGTTATTAGGTTACCCGGTTATCAGGCTGATTTAAAGGCGTGTGACAGGATAAAGTATTATTTCACGTTGAAATGGTATTATAAAAGATAGATTGAGATAGGATTAGATTTGACTGTCGTGCTTTCTTGGGGAATCATAACAGAGAGCGACAATAGTTTTAGCATATTCAAATAAATCATTGCTCTTCCAAAAGTGTACAAGTATTACGCCGATGGCGTAAGAGGTTGTCCAGTACGACGATGACGTAAGAGGTTTTCCAGTACGCCGATGACGAAAGAGTTTATCCATCTGATGATACGTTATGAGCAGACCCTCGCTCGTAAGAGCACTCCGATTTAGTTAATCTACAAGAATAATGTGCTTATAATTATACGTGCAATATTCAGCTATTTAGTTTGACAGAAAGATTTTAATTGTGGAGTACTTTTGCATCCCGGTGGTGGTTTACACGGTAGAAGCTGCTTCTCCGACGTCTCACGTCCTTTAACCTTGCTCTACCGCACTGGACTTCTGGATACATGCCATTGTAGGCAAGTTATGTTGCACATTTCCAAGACGACTTGAATGGTCGCAGTTGTTCATAAGTGTCTCCGCTGCATTTATACATAACTACCTTTCCTGCTTAGCTCATATTATGAAAGTGTGGCATCTCACAAAATCAAAATCTGAAAAATCAATGTGAGCGTTTACTTCTTTATATTGAAGCAGTTATTATAACTTGTATGTTTTTATCATTTACCCCGATTTCGGCAATTTGTCAAAATAGCAATATAATTGATGATTTCAGGTACATCTTAAAACCTTTTTGGTGAATGTTATCTTAATAACAATTGTTTTGGTAAATTGTTAAACATACACAAAAACCATTTAAAAGCAACACATACATCAGACATAACATTAATTATCATGGTTGTCATGTGATAAACAGCGCTTTAATATATACTGTTTGATTTCAAGACAAGTCCCAAATAACAAAAGGAGCAAAAGATAAACAGATGCATGCAATCTGGCAGTATTTTAATTTGTTTGCATGTGCGAGCAAAAACATGAAAAAGGCCAAATTTTCTAAAATGTATTTACTGGTATTCAGAGCTACAGATAAAAATTTGGTCAAATTCTTATTTTCTCCCTATTTTAAAAATTAATTCTTATTTTACCCCCTATTAATAAAATTAATTCTTAACAAAATATTACCAAATAATTTTGTATTCATTGTTTTTGACACATCAACAATTCAACATTTTGGTTTATAGTCTTGGAAAAGCCTGGCTTTCCTTCTCCGTTTCTTGCTTTCCCATAATCGGACAGCTTTTTCTGGTCTGAACCTGAATGTTTTTTGAGTGCTTTAGATTCACAGTCATTTACGCAAGAGCTTATAAGTTGATCAATTATTGACGAAACCATGCTTTGGGTTTTTGAATCAAATTGAAAGAATGCATGCAGCGTGGATTTAAGACACTGAAATGTTTTTTTTTGCCTTCCACGCTTCGATACACCGCTTCGGTCGGCCATTTTGATTTTTTATGTAAAACGGTCACTGACACTTCGGCTTAGGTCATTATGGCCTTTTGGTCGCCGTTAAAGTCATATTAAAAACTATATTGAACATTTAATTTTAATGACATATTGAAAAGGTATACAGTATATTACTTGTGTATAAAAATTACGATAAGTGTAATTAAAAAGGTACAATAAACAGTAATGACTCGCCTGCAATACTAGGAGAACAGAATCGA
Source organism: Dreissena polymorpha (assembly GCF_020536995.1). NCBI lineage: Eukaryota > Metazoa > Mollusca > Bivalvia > Myida > Dreissenidae > Dreissena > Dreissena polymorpha. Next base: position 86,966,304 of record NC_068359.1, read on the forward strand.
GACCGTTTGGCCTTTCGAGCGTTATTAGGTGTGCCCCCCCCCCCTCACAGCAAACGCTTAAGTGACGTTGACTTAAAGTTGTAGTTTTAATTGAGCGCCATACGAGTTAGAACCGGGATGAAATGTTTACCTTATATAATTTGCTACTGGAAGTTTTACGCACGTTCGAAAATTTCGAATTCGTGTTTTATTATTTCAATGCTTAACTTTACGTAAAGATTTAAATATTAATCGTTATTTAAGAAATTCAATTCGATTTTACGCCTATACGCATGTTATCTGGAGCACTGCTGGTATTATTGTCCAAACTGCTATTTACATCCGCTGCACATTTGGCGTATTTTATATCAATAACAAAAAAGAAATGTGCATGTTATATTCGCTGATCATGCTTGACCATGCTTACATGTTTTATTTATGGGCAGAGCGCTTTAAAAAAGAAACACGATGTACATATGTACATGTACCATCCTGTACTACAAATTTACACATGATAATTAAAATCTTATTGCGCACTATTTTGATGTAATTAACACTTGATATGACATACACATGTCAACAACGTCACTAAAAAAATACAAATTTTCCGTCATTTTATCTTCACACAGTCCAAATGGACAGTAAGATAAAAAAATATATATATAAATAAGCTCAGGTGGCACATAGATCGGCGAAATTAATTTGTTGACATTTGCAATGATAAAAAAATTCGCAACTTCTACAAACACATAAATAGTACGCCATTACTAAAATCTACTGAAATTACAATCTATTTAACACGCTATGTTGCTTTCATGGCTAGTACGTTCTTATTTAACTTAATATTTGTAAAAATAACAAAACGCATTAATAAATAAACTGAATTATCACGATTTCCAATATTCTTGTTGTGTACTCTGAAATTAAATTAAAGCTATGGTATAATGTAGTATTGCCATCAAGGTCTCGCTCATTCATGAATTAATTTCCGGCATCATAGTTTAAAAACAATAATGACCTTTGATGGCACATGATTATCTATTCATTGGCATGATTTTTTCATCAAGAACATAAACTCTTGTTTATTCTATAGCATGATACAATTTTTTTAACCTTCAAAATTCTGTGTTATGTCGAAGCATACTCAAATCTTGTAGCTATATAATAATCATGTTATATTTTAACAATAACCGGAAAAATAGTATAAGTACTGAACAATTTTATGTAAACAATTAAAGAGGTTCTTAATATCATTCCTGCTAATTAAGGCAATTAATTGGGCCGTGTGAAAAGGGGTTTAATGCAAATGCGCAAAATGTCGTCCCAGCTTAGCCTTGGCAGTCCGCACAGGCTAATCAGGGACGACAATACTTTTATATTTTTTTTCGTTTAAAGAAAGTCTCTTCATAGCAGAAATTAATTAAAGGCGGAAAGTGTCGTCCCTGATAAGCCTGTGCGGACTGCACAGTCTAATCTGGAACGACACTTTAAGCACATGAATTAAACCCCAGTTTCACAGAGCGCGGCACAATTATAAATGGAAATAGCATTCCAAATCAAATCGGATAAATATTCCAAATGTATGAAATATGTATTGGTATACAGTAGACGTGATTGGTCAATACTGATTAGATTCTGCAACGCCCAAAAGAGACTGTATTTGACTGGGGTTATTAAGCTTTCCTGTTAGCAAGTAAAACTAGAATGTATTTAAATAGCATATCTCCTATTTAAAGTTGTATACAAGTTGTAACATCACGAGCAGTTTATGAGAAACGCATTGATATTCTTTTAATTTGAGACGTTTTAAAATTGTTGTTGCTCAGCCTTTGGCATTGCTCCTTTGTTTATTGCAAGAGAAATACTCATTTAACCCCTATGCGTAAAGTTAAGAAGGGTCGACTGTGCGAGAGCGAGTCGATGTAATGACAAACGACTGTGACGTTTTCGGAATTTGTTTCAATATTTCAATATAATATCTATATAATTATAAAAATGATTAGCGTAAATCATTTTTATATTTAACTGGAAGGGAATGACACAGTCCCGACTTTGAAATTCGGAATAATTGAAAAACAAATCGGAAAAATGCAAAAGCTCACCGAAGTGAATGGAAAAGTCCGGACACTTATGCTTGAATACAGCACGGCTTGAATGTGCCTCAAAGTTAAACCTTTAATTAGCACCGTTATTTCCATAAAATGCATTTTTATTTTGTTTTACCATAAATAATTTATAAACTTTCTTAATTTGTACATTTGTATTTTAAACTTTAACTTTTCAATTTTATACATACCGATGTTATAAGAAATAAATACTCGAACCAGGAAGACACAAATTACTTACGATTTCCCTTAGTTTGTGGCGTGCTCTTTCATGACTGAACAAATGTTTATACATATGTACCTTTAAAAATATTTCATTGATGTTTATATCACGGTAAATCCGATCATAGTCTCTTTTAACTGATATTAAGTCGTTTTGTACATTTTATTGCATGTTTTAAGTAAAATATATTATATCTTAATATATGACTCATGTTTGCATCATAATCAAGCCTCTCCGGAAAAGGCACATACAACATACAACGGCAGAAATCTGTATTATAATGAAGCGCGGCGGAAGCCCAATCATGAGTTTAAAAGCCTCCTCACACATACACGAATCCATATGACGAAGAATGGCGAAAAGGGTAAATTTATGAATTCTAGAGAATTCTTACCGAAATTGTTTGACAATGTGTTGCATTGTGTAATATTATAACGAAAGGTGAACGTAGAGGAACTATTTGGTGCGAATGATTTACGAAGTTTGACGAACAGTTACTGCAATTCGCTAGAAAGCGTTATGCCGCGCAAATAATATTCGTTCTTTCGGAACCTTGCGCATAATTGCGCATACCGCCGAATATTTCCGAAACGGTGTTTCTGCATCAGGGCGTTTTGATATAGACTAACTTTTTTCCGACTCGACTATGCATGTTGATTATGCATGACGTCTTTTTCATTCAAGATTTTGCGTAAAGTTCGTGTCTTACTTTTACTATATCTTCCCTTTATAAGGCCAATACAAAAACAACACTACTCTTTATTAATTTATTCCACTAATATGTTACACTTTATTTCAATCTCTAATGTGGCACCAACCTGTCTTGCTAGGGCACACATCCCGCTGGAGAGTTTCTTTTATAAATGAAATTGTGTTTTGAAAAAGTGTATTGCAGTAAAGTTCCGCTATTAGGACCACTTCGAAGATTTTAAAAAAAAGTATGCGTTTTTTGACAATATTCAAATTTCAAATGGTTAATTTATGAAGGAAAATGTTCCGATATTAAGACCACTTCGCTATTGAGACCACTGTTTTGCCTGGTCTTAATAGCGGAACTTTACTGTATCTGGAATCGGTTGGCCAAAATCCCAAATGCATTTTCTGATACTCTCCTAGCCCTGGATAACCGGTAGTTCAGGATTCTTTCGTCTCTTGTCAGGACTCTATGTCCATAGGGTTTCTGCATGTTCTCGCTAAGGCTGAAAGCGTCATCTCGAACCTAGAAATAGGGCATGTCGACGGTGTCATTTGGAAAGGGCTGTGGGTCTGGAAATCCAATGGAACCATCCTGCACCATCTAAAGAAATTCTGATTCATTATAAATCTAAGCATCTCCACTTGAACCGTATCCTGAAAATACAAAAGGATAAGAAATTGTCAGTATACAACTGTACATTGAAAACAGCACTAAATGTATATAATTTATGTAATTAGAAAATAATGCAGTTAAATTTATGTAGACTAATACTCACAACCCAGATCACAACATACGAACTTGAAGTCAGAGTCGACAATTTGGAAAGTTCCAATTCTTGAGGAAACCATCAGCCAGTTCTCTCCATTCTTCAGGTGTGGAGGGGGCTATCATAACCTTATCAACATATTCTTCACATATAGCATGACACACGTCTCTGACCACTACAGAGAGGGTATTCTCAGCGACCCGCCAGGAATACTGCATGTCTGAGTACATTACACCAGAAACCAGGTGACGTAGTGTGACAGCTAACTTTATCCCTGGATCCAACGGCTACCTGTACCGAGTGTGTTGCTTCACGAGGCGATGACGAACCTTCCCAACATTGTATCGTACATTTCAGTAGGCATGCGGAGGAATTTCTTAAATGTTCCAGGATCTTCACGTCTGAGCTCAACCATGAGCTGATCATAGATGCCAAATGGCGCCGTCTCCCGGAATGCAGCCATGGTCTTCTCCAGATATTATGTGCTCTGGCTCATCTTCTCCACCTTAGTCGGCCTCTGAGAAAGCGGTGTATGTTTAGTTGTTGCTGGACTACTTATTGATTGGCCATAGCAGCAACATACTGCAGTTTCAGGCGTTGTATATCTTCCATTTGGACGAAGAAATAATGATGCCTTCAACATTATATATATGAAATATAGGCATATGTCTGCACAAGCTACTAAAACAATCAGGAGCGTTATTATTCGGATGGATTCGCATAGATTCGCCTATCGTAGTAACCCTTCGGATTGATTCGTATACGAGCGTATAACGTTCGTTTTCTAAACGTTAACTTATCGTTATAAATCGCTTAAATGCGTCGGATTTAATTCGCTTCAATATGCAAATCCTCGTTATAGTTCGCAAAAGTTCGCAAGCTATCGCAAAGATTCGTTTTCGGATCGTCCTCTTTGGCTTGATATGCAAACCAAGTAATCATGATATGCAAATAAGCTGAGAACTGCGACCTCTAACGCCAGTTGACGAACCTATGCGAAGACTTTCCGATCGGCTAACGTATCGAAACGAATTTTAACGAACGATAGACGAAACTTTTATTCGCCAACAATTTCGGAACATGTTTAAAATTTCCGACGAACAGAACTAATCGCAACGGACGCAAAAGCTCACAAACGCATCCATATGAACACCACCAACGATGTGCAACGTACATATACTAATGAGAACGAATTTTGCTGAAGTCGTATTCGCCAGTACACGCAAGTTGACGTCGGGAGACTTTCGCCTATGTGTGAGGAGGATTAAGACGAACCAACGAACCCTCAAACTAAATCCAAAATAAAATTGATCAAGAAAAAAAAACGTTCAACGTTCGAATGTATACTTCCGGTATAGTTTTGCAACACACCGTCCTGACGCGGCCAGTTTTTAGAACGTGCAAACCACACAGTTGTCAATATCCATTAGTCGGTCAAGAAGTCGCAACACGGCCAATACTGAAGTTCAACCCGGGAAACATGTGTTTACAATGTATATAGTAAACGTATGTTGAAACGCGCATGGTATCGATCAATTCACCGAATTTTTACGTTCTTAATATTTAATCGTCGGCGAATAATGTAACCAATCATTAAATTAAAGCATTAAAAAATTGTCATTTTATTTCAGGCATCCATAATTGTAAGGTGACTTTTCGCTAGAGAAAGTGAAGTACTATATGTCTTAATGGCTAATACGATATACCGGTACCCGGTACATAAGCACTTATACGGCCAATGAATCGACGTCTTTCAAAATGTCATCATGTGGGCAAAAAAAGAGAGACAGATTTATATTTTTTGCAATTTATAAATATTAAATAACTTGGGAAAAATCGCGCGTCATGTTTAAGACATAACATATGTTTCATAATGCCCGGTGCAAAATTACATTCTCGAACGAGAAAACACCCAGACAATTGTGGGGAGTTAATATTCTCCTAAGTACTTTACGCGCAATTTCATAGTTGTTGACATACATATGGCATGGATTTGAATTAATTTGTGGCAATTAAATGAGAATCGAAATTATGACTGTCAAATGAATATGCATTGAGTTTACATTCTATGGTTTAAGCATTTAAGGTAAAAAATAACATGTAATACCACCCCACACCGTTCC
>NC_068359.1:86974696-87061148 GCF_020536995.1 Dreissena polymorpha
ACTAATTGACTTTTTATGCCATTAACATGAAATGTCTTATGTTCAACACAACACATTACAAACACCAATATTCGAAATCATGATATGTGAATCAGTTATATGCGGTCACACGATGTCAACGTCCAAACAATGACAATCTGAATGGCCTCTCGGGCACTTTTGCAATTAGAACGATAAAATGTGTCGTCTCATTGTACATCGGTGAGATTGTCAAATACGTGTCAAAATATGTGTAAGTTTTGACTGACATATTAATTATATGCATACTATTAGTTGTATAACGTATGAATACGGCTAATTATCATTGTTTATCATCAAATTTCCCCGTTTGTCCGAAAGTGATCCGTCCGAAAGCTATCGATAAGAAATATCGCAATTCAATGCTTATATAAATTCGGCAATGATTTATATAACCTGTCTTCATGTGATAAAATATGTGTTCGTTCTAATTCGTAGTGACTAAATATTCTACAATAAATGGTATGCCACGAAAGTCTGCATTCCGAAATCTTTTTAAATGTACTGCATATTTTAAAATTTTGCAGAAGATAATATGTTTTGTATGATACGGTGGTAACATAGATGTAATACGTATAACAAAGATATTGACAAGAAGAACATACAAGAAAAAAATGTCGAGAAGAAATACAATTGTATCTTATCGCAAAAACATCGACAAAATGATGTTGCATAACACTTAAGACATCATATAAATAACGAGGAGCATGATCGTGATGCTGGTGGTTATTGCTAAAATTAGAAGTTAAACATATGTTTGGGATATGTATGACATTTCGATTTATATAAGGTCGCAATACTTGCAAATTTTTATTTCCATGTATGCACATTTGAAAAATGTCGGCTTCATCAGTAAAGTACATATGATCCTGTCAAGTGCAAAGACCGAGGCAGCTATTCTCAAGGTTTTGGAGATATTATCTTAAGCTGAACTTACGTTCACATTTTAGGTACAATTTCTTATCCAAGATGAAATGTTTTCTGCTTAGAAAAATCTTAGCGTTGCCGTATTTTATAATTGTACACATATTTAAGAAAGTGCATGTATAATGGGTTATACACGAACTAGTTATGACGAATTTCATGAGTTTTCTTTTAATTTCTGTTCGGTGTTTTCTGGCTACGGTAAATGTTGTATTTATTCGTCCATGTTCATAACGTATTTCCTTAGAATTGATTCAACCAATTACAAAGAAATATGAAGTAAACGAAGATATCACTTTTATTTGCGTCAGCAACACGTTTGATGCAAATATAATGTACTTGTGGGGTCATTCTGTTGGTGTCAATAATGTACTCTAAACTACTCGCATTGACAACTATGCGTCAAACTTTATTACTCCTGTCATCTCACAACGGTATAGTTTTCTTAATTTATAGAAAACGGATTGTTGTACGTTTTCTTCTTTGTTTATAAACCAGTTTAGTTCATCTGTTTGTGTATGTAAAAAAAATATCGATAGTTTCTTACAAAAGATATGGTTAACGCCATTTAACAAAACAAAAAGCTAAATAACGATAGATGTAAATATGATCAGAATACTACACTGAACGTGAATAAAAGCGACAAAATCGCAGTTGTATAACATATTAAAGGTACTTAGTGAAAATATATTCTGTTCTTACTTGAACAAAACATCTAATCTAAAGTAATCTTACTCCAAATCTTTTGAAACGCACATTTACTGAAATAAAAAAGTGGCAATTGTACTGTTATCGTTATAAAGATTGCGGTTATTCATTTCCCTTACGGTTTGGCAACATCTTACTCACGAGTAGCATCGTTAAGGAATATTAACATATGTGCCGTGCTCTGCGAAAAGGGGGTTTAATGCATGTGCGTAAAGTGTCGTCTCAGATTAGCCTGTTCAGTTCGCACAGGCTAATAAGGGACGACACTTTACGCTTTTATGATATGTTTCGTTTTAAGAAAGTTTCTTCTAAGCAACAATCCAGTATAGGCGGAGAGTGTCGTCCCTGATGCACAGAGCAAAGCTAATAGTTTTTTCAAACGTTAATATCCAAAGGGAGAAAAAAAAAGTTAATGCCAATTAAATATTATATATCTTACCAAATATAAAACCTCATTTGCCTCTTTAGCATATATGGTTTCTCGCATTATTCTTCTGTTATAAGCATTATTGTTTTAAATCAATAATATTTCGGCGTCGCCATCCGCATAACGATACAGTAGTTCCCCCCCCACACACACACACACACACGCACACACTTTTTATTTCAGTAAATGCGTGTTTCCAAAGATTTCCTGCATATAGTTTTGTTAAAGTGAAATATATGTGTGCGAACATAGGAAATATTCATTCATGAATAAATACCGTCTGTATGACTTTTAAAAACGATTATACGGATCGTACATGGTACAAAATCGAAAACATACTTGTATTATGGCATCGATTGGATTGATATTCTCCAATATATTTTTACAATAATTTTTTATTTGCACAAATAAAGCGCGAATCCATGACGTGTATTTTCCCAGACAGACAGTTTACTCAAGAGTGAACTTATTAAAATCAGCGTACATTCAATTATTGTGAAGAATATCATACAATATTATACGTATTAAATTTGTGAAAAGAAAAATCACATATTTGTATAAATTAGCACATAAGCAAATTATACAAAATTTATTTATATTTAAAGAATCTATAAGCAATTAAAGAAATTAAACAATAAAATGATAGAACACGTGCAACAGTTTCAACTTTACCACACAAAGTCAGAAGTGACTGAACAACAAAGACACATACAATTGCTGCATTATAAATGGAAATAAAGGAATAAGTTGTCAAAATATTTTGTAACGTCACTTTTAGCCAAATCGTGCTTGGAGTGTTCATTATTACATATACAGGCTTTGTGATGTTTAAATACAAGTGTTTACATTTTCAATAAGATGCTGCAATGTTAGCATTTAAATAATACATAAATGATCTGGCATGTTCAATTTTTGAAATAACTGCCAACGTACGATAATGAGTTCCAAACGTTTATTTTACGTAATCTAGTATTTAAATAAAAATAGAGAACCACTATACCTTCAACGTTTGCGACTTGAAGAGTCAGAAGTCCCACAACAACCAGAAATACTAGAACCTTTGTGTTCATATTGGCCTGTTGTATTCCTGTCCTTTCAAATCGAAGTCACGTTGATGACTGGTCATTTACACGTTCGCTAGACAGTTTTTAGCTGTGTTCACGTAACTGACGTCATTTTACGCGTCTCAGCGGAGACTACCGAACCAATCGCGATGCTTCGACTTTCTTTGGAGTGCTGTTAGTTGTTTAAATAATAAACGTCTTACCGTTCAACTCAACGTTATATTGCAGACGGTAAAATGATTTCATAACGGGAAAACATCCCTACATTTGGACAATGACTGACGTCCCCATGTTTATTGACTAAGCGATTGACAATAAATATTTCTCATCAGATGATTGGCCTATGTGAAACATCACGCTTTGTTCGTAAGTCTGGACATTTAAATGCGCCCCGTATTAATCATGAATACATAGTTAAATGCTTTGTCATTAAGATATTGTATCATAAATGTAATGAAGATGTTATATAAATTCAGGGAATGCAAACTTATGCAATTGCACAACGTTTACATAAGTTTTGAATGTTTCAGAGGGTGTATTAAAGCAATCATTACGACCCTTAAAATCTACTGTACGTATGAAATTAATTTCTACAATTTTCTATTGCATATTTATTTTTTCCAAACGGTTGAAATAGCTCAGCTAAAAATCAAACCCGTTTTAATCTGAATAAAATGTTTCATGCATGGATATATCGCGGTATCAACCATGCGTAAAGAGCAAGTAACCGCGCATTTGCAACTTGGCGGCCACAACATGAACATATTTATATCTGTGATATGTTGTTTAAAATGCTCTTTCAACACTAGTCTGGTCCGTGCAATATCACACAACACCAGGAAATTAAAAAAAACAGAGAGAGAGAGAGTCAATGTGCATGTAGAGCAATATTTCTACTAATACTAACTTTACTAACTAATTTGTCATCCGCGAAGGACGTTAAACGAGGTTGCAGTGTTAATCGATGCTGTACACTTGCCACTTAAAAGAACCAGGGACGCCTCTGGAATCGGGGCGTTTCCTGAATCTCGCTCGAACCCCCACTAACACCTCTTTTGGGGCGGAGAGCATTAACACCACGCGCAATACAGTAAACAGATTGTAAGCAATTATTATTGATGACAATAATAATAATGATAATTCTGGTGATACAATAATAATAGTATTTTTTAATTATTATTATTTTATTAATTATGGTGATAATAATAATAATAGGCAACAAATAAACATAAAATATAGTTATTCATATAACATAATTATGCTATTATTCCATTATTACAAAACTTCTTATTTTAAAACTTCCCATAATAATAAATATTCAAGTTATTCGTTAGTTATTTAGATATATTAATGACGCTTGTTTGCCGCTGTCCAGCTTGTTACAATGTACGTGGCCTGGATGAAGGGGAGACAGTGTGTGCGAATGGGAGATGGCGGCTCCGGATGGGGGTCTCTGGGGCTCCGTTGTCGATCTTGGACTGATCTGAGAGAGAGAGAGAGAGAGAGAGAGAGACAGACAGACAGACAGACAGACAGACAGACAGACAGACAGACAGACAGACAGACAGACAGACAGACAGACAGACAGACAGACAGACAGACAGACAGACAGACAGACAGACAGACAGACAGACAGACAGACAGACAGACAGACAGACAGACAGACAGACAGACAGACAGACAGACAGACAGACAGACAGACAGACAGACAGACAGACAGACAGACAGACATACAGACAGACAGACAGACAGACAGACAGACAGACAGACAGACAGACAGACAGACAGACAGACAGACAGACAGACAGACAGACAGACAGACAGACAGACAGACAGACAGACAGACAGACAGACAGACAGACAGACAGACAGACAGACAGACAGACAGACAGACAGACAGACAGACAGACAGACAGACAGACAGACAGACAGACAGACAGACAGAACAGACAGACAGCAGACACGACAGACAGACAGACAGACAGACAGACAGACAGACAGAACAGACGAGAGAGAGAGAGAGAGAGAGAGAGAGAGAGAGAGAGAGGGAGAGAAAGAGAGAGAGAGAGAGAGAGAGAGCGAGAGAGAGAGAGAGTGGAGAGAGAGAGAGAGAGAGAGAGAGAGAGAAGAGAGAGAGAGATAGATAGAGGAAGAGAAGAGAGAGAGGATAGACTAGCGCTCTCGAGAGCGAGATCGAGGCGCTTCTAGTCGCGCCTCGCTCGCTATGTAGCTACTCTTCTTGCTCGCTTCTCTCGTCTCGCTCCTCTTCTTGGTTTTCTGCGCCTCTGCTCTCGTTTCGTCCTTTCTCTCCGAAATGTCGAGTGAGCCCTCTCTTCGAGAAGGAGAGCGGAGAGAAAATTTCGTTGTATTTTGTTACCATAATTAAAATAAGTACGTTTTTGTGCTACTTTTAGTTTTCAACCTATTTATTGCAGCTCGATTGCATCAACTACGATCTATTCAAACGCACTCAAATAATTGTCCTGGGTATAGCCAGTTTTGTGTCTATTTGGGTAGCTAAAAAAAACGCTCCAATGATTGGATCGAACCCATGACCTCCAGTCGGAAACCATATCCAGTACGTTGGGGCGACATATGACCTCTAAAAGTAGGTGTGGGCGTGAAGTTTCTTAATTGTTTAAGAACTGTATACGTGCAACAATTTATCATAAAGATAATTCGGTTTCCGTTGGTTTGAGTAGCGAGTTGTTAAATACTGATGGTCGTTTATAATTTAGCATTATTCATGTGATTCGTGATAGGTTTTGTTCACACATTTATACTTTAATAAATCAGGCTTACCCAAAGGAAGTGTTTAGTGTTTTCTGCTTGTTTAGTTGTAATGCTTATATGTTAGTATGTCATTTATGTTTTTAACACAAATATTATTTATTTCATGTTCCTTGTGGTACAACACGAGGTAGAAATACTGATATATTTTGTTTACAAGTCATCTACACAGCTTTTATTGCCATATAGGTTTATTACTAAAATGAGTTAAATAAACGTACGGTTCTCATGTGAGATCATTTCAGTGGAAGGTGGCTTGTTATAAAGAAATGTGTCTTGTTCTGAGAAAACTTGGCTTAATTCATGTGCGTAAAGTGTCGTCCCAGATTAGCCTGTGCCGTCCGCACAGGCTAATCAGAGACGACACTTTCCGCTATAATGGTATTTTTAGTTTCAAGGAATTCCCTCTATACCGAAAATCAAGTTTAGACGGAAAGTGTCGTCCCTGATTAGCCTGTGCGGACTGCACAGGCTAATCTGGGACGACACTTTACGCACATGTATTATGCCCAGTTTTATCAGAACAAGACACAAATGTTCGTTTAATCCAGTACTTGACGCAATTATTTGTTTGCGTTACTTAAACGATAGTCAGAACTGATTTGCATATTGTGTTGAATATTAATTTCTTGGACCCATGCACGAGCTTAAAACTATTTCAACGGGCATTGTTTCGCTTATAAACACACGCCACCAAATCATTACAATCGGTGAACTTACACTTACTTATAATAAGGCTATAATTAAATCAGGCTTACCCAAAGGAAGTGTTTAGTGTTTTCTGCTTGTTTAGTTGTAATGCTTATATGTTAGTATGTCATTTATGTTTTTAACACAAATATTATTTATTTCATGTTCCTTGTGGTACAACACGAGGTAGAAATACTGATATATTTTGTTTACAAGTCATCTACACAGCTTTTATTGCCATATAGGTTTATTACTAAAATGAGTTAAATACACGTACGGTTCTCATGTGAGATCATTTCAGTGGAAAGTGGCTTGTTATAAAGAAATGTGTCTTGTTCTGAGAAAACTGGGCTTAATTCATGTGCGTAAAGTGTCGTCCCAGATTAGCCTGTGCCGTCCGCACAGGCTAATCAGAGACGACACTTTCCGCTTTAATGGTATTTTTAGTTTCAAGAATTTCCTCTATACCGAAAATCAAGTTTAGACGGAAAGTGTCGTCCCTGATTAGCCTGTGCGGACTGCACAGGCTAATCTGGGACGACACTTTACGCACATGTATTATGCCCAGTTTTATCAGAACAAGACACAAATGTTCGTTTAATCCAGTACTTGACGCAATTATTTGTTTGCGTTACTTAAACGATAGTCAGTACTGATTTGCATATTGTGTTGAATATTAATTTCTTGGACCCATGCACGAGCTTAAAACTATTTCAACGGGCATTGTTTCGCTTATAAACACACGCCACCAAATCATTACAATCGGTGAACTTACACTTACTTATAATTTATATTAATAAAACAAAAGATGCCTTATGAAAAACGTTATAAACTTTTAGCAGGTAGTGCAATAAATCATCTCATCTCACCTTCGTCTGGGGTCCCGTCTGGGATATAGCCCGCAAAGGTACGTCCCCATGCGTCTTAATTTTGGGCGAGACTCCCCAGCTCTAATAAATCGTATTACTTGAATAATTTCATATCTTAGAGCGGTAACGTTAGTTTACATTCAAACACATGGGCATTTCAACGAACACTGCCAGAATTCAGGATTGTTTCGATGTTCATTTACGACGCGTACACAGAGATGACATATATAGTATCGGTTAAAGTAGTTATAATAGGACAGTTGCTGTATTTAGACTATTGAGTCTTAAGTTGTGTATGAAGATTTAATTAAACATTTCATACTAATGATACCAACCTATTTTCAAAAGCTAATACGTATTAGGCAAGTATTACTGAATTATTAAAGCCGAGTTTTGTTCTTTTGATTGTTAGATTGAAGTAGCTTGTCGACAACATTTGTAGCATCCATTTTGACATCCATTTTGCTTTCATTTCCGCAACATGACTTACCTCCGTTGTTTGTGTCGCTCAACAACGTACCAATGTTATCGCAAATCATCGATGTGTTAATAACTCAGCTCATTATTAATGTATATTGAATTTATTATCAATCCATATTATGTTGATTTTTAAACTAGTGATTACGTGACGTTCAGTGTTTATATATTAATACAATTATGCAGTGTAAAGCGTGACTGCAATGATCCTCATGAAATGTGGAAGAAACAATTATTAAGCTTCTTGTGGCGAGACAAAAATGGATTTGTGCTGTGCATTCACGACGAGATAGGTAAAAAGCTAAAGCAATGAAATTGTATAAACAACATTACTGCGGTATTAAGTATTTTATATTTAGTGAGAACGGATGGGAGCCAGTTGTCAAATGCTATTGTAAATTTCATTCAACATTAATATATTCACCTTCTAATGAGTAAGAACGTATTATTAATTCTGGTTTATTATGTCCCCCAGTCTATACTTGGGGACATATTGTTTTTGCCCTGTCTGCTTGTTGGTTTGTTGTATTGCGTCAAACTTGACCATAACTTTTGCAATATCGAAGATAGCAACTTGATATTTGGCATGCATGTGTATCCCATAGAGCTGCACACTTTGAGTGGTGAAAGGTCAATGTCATTCTTCAAGGTTAAAGAACAACTATATGGGGAGGCATGTCATTCGTCGTCCGCTGTGCATTTCAACAGTTAAATTGCGAACACTTTAGATGCCAAATAAATTTTTCAATCTGTGTTAAAACTTGGTCAACTCTTTATCCAAATGATATTTCGACCGAGTTCGATAGTGAGTCAATCGTGTCAAACACTAGGTAACTAGGTCAAACTAATGAACGAACACTATAAAGGCCTTTTTTTCCAATATTTTTTCAACCTGTTTAGAAAAATGCTGTTATGTTATATATCACTTGAGTTCGAATATAGTTCCAGTCGGTTAAAAACATGGCCAACAGGGGACGGGGTGAAACTAACCCATATTTAATGTTCTTATTATTATCGACGGGTTTAACACGTTCGTCCGGTCCGTTGAAAAGCATGGCTGCCCACTTGGCGCTGTTTTCATCATATGGCTTACGAGAAACCTTAAGAACAGTTAAGACGTTAGTTTATTTTCAATCTTCATTAATCTTATGCAGAACCTTTGTTCTTATGATTTCTCGACTTGTTAAAAAAATTTCTGGTCCATTTAACAATATGGCCTCCGTACGCAAAGATGTTTTCCTTGCAATGAAACCTTGGGAACATTCGAGAAGTTGAAATCAAAATATCAGACAACTTTAAATTGTATTATTTTCATTTGAGATTTTGGCCATTTTTGAAAATGTATACGGTCTATTGAAAACGCCGACGCGAGAAGGCGGGGAAGTTCAGGACCGGGATTAAAAGATGCTCAGAAGCCACAGATATTTTACACACATCAAACAATCTGCTTAGAACAGTTTAGTTCATTCAGTTATCAGATGAGCAGTATAAGCTTTATCCCTCTTGATACATTCACTGAAGCACAATGCCAGAATATATACCCCATTGTTATAAATCTTAGTCAAATAAAAACATTCTTTTGAACACCATTTAGCCTACATGTATTGCCCAATATCATGAAACTTGTCCCAATTATATCTCAGTCGAAGTAGCAACTGTGTCCAGTGATGGAAACCACTTGATAACTACTAAGATTAGATTAAGATAACAGCCTGTTTTGCGCATGCCAAATTGTTTTCCTGAACATTACGAAATTTGGTGAGAATTTTTCACTCAGTATTATCAAAGGCCGAGTTTAAACATGGGTTTTGCGGGGTTAAATACTCGGTCACATACGATACATGAATTAAAAACCAATTGTAGTTGACAAATTCAAATAAAACCGAATACCTTACCGTATATCAAATCATGTACATATTGACTTTCTGTTTTATACAATTCTTATGTTTATACTCTGCAAGTTTGAATTGTTTATCGGAATCAAATAGGAACCATGAGTAAAGACAAACATGAGCATTTGGTAATAACATAAATGAATTATTTGTTATATATGTCGTTTGATCATTGTGTTTAAGATTTTCATAAATTCATATATTGCAAATACATAGGTTCACGATTTATAATTTAATTATGTAACATGTTACTTTTTGTAAAGCAAGTAGCTATTGACCATTGCACATTTTACAACGACTGGTACCTAACGGTTATAGTAGCAGACAAAAAGTTATTTTGATTTTCAAAAACTTATCTTGGTGAAGCATGTAAGAAATTGTAGATTGTAATGGCATTTTTAATATGGTCTTTTAATTAATATAATATCCTTTATCTTATTTATCAGTCTATCGTCCTATGGTATGCTAACATATTTTCCATTATGCCTATACAAGGAGACCAACCATTTTTAGAGAAACATGATATATTTATATATGTTTATATATATTTATATTTAAAGTGTGTTTGTCCTCAATAAAAGGTTGACTGCTGAAACAGATTCACCACCATCGATCAAATGTTTACAGTGTCCCCTGCTGTGAATAAAAAGAAGTGTTATTGGATGAAAATTGAAGTGCCGCTATGTATTATCATCAAGCAACTTACTGAGTATTTACAACCATTGATATCCCGTTGTGTCGAATAATACACATTGTTATATTCATTAGCAGTGGTATGTTTTGAAAAGATTGTACAGTCCTTTTCCAGCTGCGATAAACAGCTCGTAAATTGTTATTTAGGTGTGTGACGTGTTTTTCTGCTAATTGATCATCAAAATAAGAACATATGAAATATATTTAATTAGGATTCATAGACACAGGCTTTTTAAACACTTACCGATCCCTTTAAACTGTGATATTAAACAAATAAAACTAATATGTCATCTATGTACGGGTGTGTCGGTCTGCTGTGTCCAACAACAATTTCATCAAAACAAAATGCGATCCTCATTAACGCTTCAGTCATGATAGTGCGAAATCCGAGGCTAACTCGTTAATTTCATGACACAAAGGAAGCACTTAATGAAGTATCGGAGACAGTTTGTCTAGCTGTGTCCAATTATATGATAATAACAGTTCATGTTAAATCCACTTAAGTAATAAACAATCCATCGAAGTAATATATTATGCAACAAGATCACGAACTCTTATTACTTCGAATGTACCCAAATTAAAAAAGCAGACAAATGTATCTTGCATCATGTATAAGAAGATAGTTTAAAGTACGCTAAATCATAAAATTATTATTTATAATAAAGCCGTCATTGATATGTGCAACTAACTTATATATTTTTCTTAAGATCATATTGCTTTTAACGCAAAAATAGCTCTAATCGATATGTGTCATGAACTTTTTGTAGCTCATTTTATATTTATACAGCAACATTTTGTCGCAATAAATATTGTCTATTTTGTTTGAAATTCTAAGTCATCTACATGGAAATACATGTTTGTTGTTATTGTACTATGTAGATGTACTATGCAAATTTTGCTTGCACGACACTTACATCTATGTTAAACCTTTTTAGATTAATGTTTGTAATATTTCATGTTCCGTTCACTTTTCACGCTATAAGTCTTTTGTTGGCTATAAGTTTGCATTGTGCTATTTAATGCCAGAATAAAGATATGTTATGTTATGTATGTTATGTTCATGTTAATAGCAGTAAAGTAATTCCAATGACAGTGGCTTTTACTTCGGACTCTAATTTTCAAACACTTAAAGTAACATTACTACTCAAAATCAACGAAAATTTCGTTCATTTTTTCGTAAAATAAACGTAACAATTAAAAATAAGCGTTCCTTATAGCAATTGCCGAAATTTAAACGCCAGATGTGGTCTGATAAAATAGATGCTTGTAGATACAAAATGCTCGTTTTTATTTGTGAGCAAAGCTCACAAATAATGCAGACGCAATTTTGCAAATCAGTATGGATCAGTATGGGCTTAGGTACGGCAGGAACCGTAACCCGTGACTGCCTGTGTGGATAACGCCAGTAAACTTTAGCAGACGATAATGCTAAAAGCGTCTGCTTTAATCACCTCATCTACCTGTTATCACGGGTACAGTACATAGAGTGTATTTAACAACTTGTAGAAAGACAACATTGGCCAGTCTAGTGTTTATCATAGAAATCTGTACATATTGGCTGCTTTCAGGGAACACGTGGCTTAAAAGCCGGATTTCACTTGCTTGATTTTGCGTTGGTAAAATATTAACCAACATTAACTAGTAGGCTGGGTTTATCTGCCAGTGATTAGCTGCTACCATTAGAGTGTTTATAAATAGAAACACGTGTTTGAGCAGACAGCATTTGGTATACTGTACTGATTCTGTATTTACATGTAAACTTGATTTGAGTCATTCGCTAGCTAATGGCTGAGAGAAGTTCATAAACTTTCAAGTGGGCGGTGCTTAGCATTTACAGGGAAATTTGAATTTCAAGCAGACAACAAAAAACTTTTTCGGTAAGTCAATAACTAAATAACTTTCAACCACTAAATTACACATACATATTGGTTGTATACTAAAGTATATGCATGCCAAATTTAATTAGAAAATATTAAATGCAAACATAAATATTATGAAAATAATCATTTTTGTTTTCTGCTGTTTACACACATGTGTACAACTAAAAAGTAGACATTTTGTTTGTGGCCCTTTAATACTGCTTCTCTGGTGTTTAATGCATGTCAAATAAGCTTAGTCTGTGCACACTGATTAGTTGTATCAGTGATTTGCAAAAAAACCCACAAATCTCGACCTGTGTTTAAAACACACTCTTTATAAATTTGAATGGGTTGGGATCACTTGCGATATAAAAAGCTATAACATAATTTTGAAATCTGAGTTGCGTCTAAGATTATACAACAGCGAACAAATTCAGTGCCTTCAGCGCTTTGATTATTATTGTATTGCATATTTAAGTCCATTTTAATTTCCCGAAACGATATATTTTCATAGGACACATTAACACTAATATGGTTTTCGTGTGTCGTATGAATGGAGATATTCACGGGAAATTTAAATGGAATTAATTGTGTCACAAATAAATAAAAACGAACAATTTGTATCTACAACAATCTAAGTACGCATACAACATCTAGAGTTGAAATTGTGGCTATTGCTATAAGGAACACTGATTTTACGAAATACTTAACGAAATTTTCGTTGATTTTTAGCGTTATAGAGGCTTTAAGTACTGCCCAACGTGCTTTTGTAGCGAAAACGCTGCCAGTCACTTTACTGATTTCTTGGTGGCTTGTAACCCCAAATCCGGAAATTGATTGTCGTAACCATTGTCGTAAATCCATTATATAAGTAATAACTTACATAGAATTCGGACGAAATAGAGATTTTTTGTTGCAAATAAAACATTATTTAGATGGACCTAGGGGCAAAGAATCTAGTCGTAAGTGTTAATTATTCATATTTTATTATCATCATACCATTCGTTACAGTTGTAATTCTGTTTTAGGTGATAACTCATTCGAAGTAGTAACTGACTGCTCGTTTGTTTATAAATGGATCTAGGACAAATAAAATACTAGAAATGCTATTTAATTATATAAAATTCTTTTCAAAATATGTCTAGATAGATTGTAACAGTAATTGACATGCCAATCGACGTTTATACATAGGGAATGTTGATTAAATTACACAATTAGCAACCCGAAAGTTGATCTCCCTGTTCAGTCTAAATAGAATTGACCCGTATAATGGAATCGCCCAGTAATTCTCGGGGTATATAAGCGCGGGTCGACAGTCATTTCTCTCTCCATGATATTTGTAATTTTAAAGATTCCAATTAATAATGACTATCTTATGTACTTATGACAAGAGGAAAATTGCATCAGCAAATAAATAGATATAGAAACACTGCATGTAATGTGCACGCCGAGAACCTATATTTGTATTAAGGGTCCAAATGTACTTTGGATTGGTAGTACATTAAAATGCAGTGTCCAATAACACCTTGTTGACGTCAATACATAAATAAACAATACTATAAACAAGGCAAAGATGAGGGAGCGAACGTTCGCGGTTTCCTCGTCTGCGCTTTAAGATATATAGGAAAATTACACCAATAAATAAATAGATAAAGACTAATAATACTAAAACGAAAGAAGGGTACGTCCCCCCCCCCATACATATGTCACTTGGCCCCTTTCGACCACTATGGATAAGCTCTAATCCTTCGTTTACAACCAAATAGCGCTCTAGGTAACAAAACCCAGGACTCCGCGAGACCCTCGTTTTCCTTCTCTTAAGCTGTAATCAGCAACAACGACGAAGGTAGGGGAAAAGCACACAGACAACATACTTCCACGCATGATCGGAAGACGCAGTAAGTGCGCACGTGGGCAAATTTACCCACAGTGCAACCCCTATAGGTGTAAATATTGTTGTAAATAAATGTGATTAGTAAACATTTTTTACCATATGTACAAGACTTAAACATGTTGAGTAGAGCGTGTCGGCTGGGCCAGAGGGCGCGCCTGAAGAGATATCTCTCGCCCGTACACTCTGGCTCCGTTGACATGACATCCGTGCACTCTGGCTCCGTTGACATGACATACCCAACATGACAAAAATAAAAATAAAAAGAGAATGGTGACGGTATTTGTTGTTGTTGTTTCCCCTTCTGAAGCGTAGGTGATGTTTTCTTGTAGTGTAGTTTAATTTTTTTCCTTGCATGCCTGTGCCTTGTTACGTTTGACGTTAAATTGTAACCCTTGTACTGCTAACCTGCACGTATTACCCTTGTCACTATGAGGGTCAGATCGAATAAGAGGGATGGTCAGCATTAACATCCCAGATCTATTCCCTCTTTAACAAAAATGCACTAATACATATAATTACCATCTGTGTAACCACTAGCAATATGAACAGGAAGAAGAACGTGCGCTCTCTCTCTCTCTCTTCTCGAGAGAGCCGAGAGAGAGCGAGCGGATCGAGCGAGACGTGAACGAGCACAGCGCGACCAGGCAAACGACATCTCCCACTCCCTCCTCTCCTCTCTCTCTCTATCTCTCTCTCGTCTCTCTCTCCTCTCTCTCTCTCTCTCTCTCTCTCTCTCTTCTCTCTCTCTCTCTCTCTCTCTCTCTCTCTATCTCCTCTAAAAAACAAATCTATTTTTATGTACTAACTAGTCCTCCGCGAGGGACGTTAGACGGGGGTGCAGTGTATCGGAGCTGTACACCGGGCACTTAAAAGAACCAGGGGCGCCTCTGGAATCGGGGCGCCCTCTGTATCCCGCTCGAACCCCCACTAACACCTCTTGGGGCGGAGAGCACAAAAACCACACACAAACTATAAGGAATTAACATTAATGCCAATAAGGATAATGCTAATCTAGAGATAATAGGAATACTGCAAAAACCATTTCGATAAAAGGCAAACCACTATATAATCCATTAAAAAAAAAAAAAAAAAAAAAGCATCTAGTCACATTAAGGTCTCATTGGCCATCGTGCTATGATGTATAATATGACCTTATTTTCTCCCCTGAAGTGTCACAGGGGCAGGTCGATAATCTGTAGTCGAGAAGACGCTGGGCGACCTGTAAATAAATCTCAAATACACACACACACACATTTCTCTCTCTCTGAACGTAGCTGACGCTTGGTTAGCATCGTGAAGACTACATATACACTAAAACACACATTTAAAGAAGGGGAATTATTTTAACATTATTGGCTGATACAAAGGGAATCCTGGTTATAGTGTCTGTACGGATCATTGCGATACGTGCAGTATTTAGGAGAGCCTGGGCTTCAAACCCGTGGTTCGGTAGTAGGACTTGGGTCATTGAGACACCGTCTTAACAAGAACTACATTATTAGAAGTCTTTTCAGTCAGTGTGTGAAATTAAGGAACCTGTCTTTTGCCCTCGTTTCATGCATAGAGTTTCATGCATATGGTTTCATGCATAGGGTTTCATGCGTGGTGTTTCGCGCATAGGGTTAGATACCTATGGTTTCATGCATGGTGTTTCATGCATATGGTTTCATGCATAGGGTTTCATGCATGGTGTTTCGTGCATAGGGTTTGACACCTATGGTTTCATGCATCGTGTTTCATGCATATGGTTTCATGCATAGGGTTTCATGCATGGTGTTTCGTGCATAGGGTTTGATACCTATGGTTTCATGCATGGTGTTTCGTGCATATGGTTTCATGCATAGGGTTTCATGCATGGCGTTTCGTGCATAGGGTTTGATACCTATGGTTTCATGCATGGTGTTTCATGCATAGGGTTTCATGCATGGCGTTTAGTACATAGGGTTTAGTGTGTGTGGTTTTGTGTATGATGTTTGAGATAAAGATTTAAATGCCCATCATGTTTGTGTATAATGTGAGTTCATACTAACAGTTTCATGGTAAAAGATTCGAACTTGAGGATTCCTCGTCGAAATTTATCAGAGAGAAATCAGGGTAGTAGTTTGGGGAGATAGGTTTTGATTATATTTGTTCTGTTTAGAGAAGTGTAGTATCGTGTAATTATCGTTGTTATTAGTGTTTGTCTCCAATCAACTTGGTAAGGTAGTCACGAGGAAAATTCATTATAACCATTTTGTACGATTCGTCCGGTGAGCTAGCCGTTGTTGTATATATATAAGGGACGGATCGTTACACTATATTAATCCTGACAGAACATAATGCGGACGTCCAAATCAGTTTGCCTTTATTATTTAGAACAAGTCGTTTAAAGTATGTATTGATTTCACCCTAATACATGTACATTGAGTTTTAGTTACGCAGAATACTTGTGATCGTACATGAAATTTTCGAGGGTTAATCACGTGACAAACAAGATGGCGACGTCCATGCCGAGGCTAGTATTGTTCGTCGTTTTATACCCTTTATTAGTTGTATTTTTGTATGCCGCTCACTTTCCAGCCATATTGCAGGGGATGCAAAAGTGTCATGAAAATCAAATTATGATGACATATTTAATACAAGTTTCTATAAAATCACTTCAACTAAACATTTTATGCAAAAAGATCAACCCACTCCCTGACCAACAGAGTGAATCCGAAATTCCCCCCTATTTTCAAGGATAAACAAGAGATGTGTTTGTCATAGTAATATTCGCTCTATATCGCGACTTTACTCGGTTCGAACTTTCTTAGCGGGATGACCTAATTAGAGATCCACTAAGAAAATTTGCGCGGAGTAAATAAACGCTAATCACCTTTTTACTGATATGGCTGGAAAGTGAGCGTCATTAAAAAAATAAACAGAAGCAATAAAGGGTATAAAACAGCAAAAAAATAAGTGTCTCGGTATGGACGTCGCCATCTTGACTGTCACGGGATTAACCCCTCTGTATGTGGGTTTAAATCAAAGTCAAAACAATACCTATGTTTAATCAAATTAAACGAGTATAGTTAAGAAAATGTTGAATGGAAATACACTTGAATGATACATTAAGTAAGAATAACAAGCAATAATATTGCATATATGTATTTATAACTTTGGTACAACATCTATTTAAAGGGGCCTTTTCACGTTTTGGTAAATTGACAAAATTTTAAAAAGTTATTTCAGATTCGCAAATTTTCAATTTAGTTATGATATTTGTGAGGAAACAGTAATACTGAAAATTTACCATCCTCTAATATAGACATTATATGCATTTTTTGACGATTTAAAAACCTGAAAATTATAAAGCGTTGCAACGCGAAACGATTGAATTATTTGGAGAGTTCTGTTGTTGTCCCTATATTTTGGGAAACTACAATGAGTGCTTATATACAGAACAGATCAGACAGAACAGACAGTTATTAAGACTTATACATAGGTACATCGTCTTTAATGCATATAATTAACAATAAAGTAATGTCACTTATCAGTATACTATAGTAAAGTAACCAAATCAATATAATCATGTAAATATGTTAGTAAGTTAAATGAAATTTCATACCCAAAATTCAATGAAATAACAATTCTAGACAAAATAAGAACAATAACGATTTTGACCAGGAGAAACATAATAATTTCAAAAGCCGTAAGGACAAACTATTACATATAATATCAGTGACTGAAAAGTGATATAAACACTTCTTCTAAGCAAGTCAAACTATTAATTCAAGTAGTGGTATTTAAAATAGCATTTCGTACAGTTAATGCATCCTTTACGTATTTACATACGATTAATATTTCAAATTTACAAGTTGATATTAATAAACTATGGAACTTAACAACCGATGGATTCATGTAATAAAAACGTTTTATGAATTTTTGCCGTAGAGAACGTTAACATGAACAAACACAAATAAAATGGAATTCATCCTCTATGTCCCGTTGATTACAACAAAGGCAATAACGTTCTTTATGGGGTATATTGTTGCGTGTGTATCTTTCTATCTGAATTCTCAATGGATGGACAGAAGCCCTTAATTTCACAAAGTGTAAACGTGGACTCTTGGGTAATAAATCTAAGTTGTTTTCATATTCAAGAGTAGTTTTAAAGATTCTATACATATCTAGAATAGAAATTCTATTCGAATCACCAAACCATTCTTGCTTAAAGGTGTCAATAATTCTGCGTTTAAATTCACTAACAAATGCTTGACTATTTGTTATATTTGCAGCTTCAAAAACATAGAAAAATCCGTAATCGTTTAACAATTGTTTAACATTTGCAACACAAATATAGCATCCCTTATTACAATCATTTAATGCTTGAATATACACAGTTTGTATAATAATATTTTTACTGTTAATAATTTTTAACCAGTACTTAACAATTATTACATATGATCTATTTACATATAATGGATATCTGCCTAGCTCACCATACACTGTAGCGTTACATGTGTTTATTTCACGTTTAACAATCTCTTGCAAAAATTTTAATTTATGCGTTCAATCTCTTTTGATTTATTAAAACCTCATATTTTAGAGGCATAACAACAAATAGATCCAACAAAAGAATCAAACAACTGACAAAATGATTTCGGCTTAAGATCATACTGCTTATATTTATAAAGTAAAACATTCATAGCCTTAAGGGCTTTTCCAACCAAATTTTCTTGATTTAAAGTGAAACTACCAGTGTAATTCAAAACAGTACCGAGATAATTAAAATTATCGACGATTTCTATATCTTGGACATTATATGTCCATTTTTTATCGTTTCGAATTTAACATTTTTTACGAAAAACCATTGTTTTTGTTTTTGAAGTATTCACGTTATGCCCCCATGTATTACAATAGACATACAGGTTATCTAAATGGTTCTGCACCTCTTATGGTGATTTACCTAGTATAGCCGTGTCATCCGAAAATAACAATAAAATTAAGGTTATGTCGTCAATATTTAGGCCAGACAATGTTCTATCTTGTAAAAATAGTTCTAAATCTTCAACAATCCGTGAAAAAAGAATCGGGGACATTACCTCCCCTTGTCTTAGACCGACAGCATAACTAAAGCATTTAGAATAGAATATGATGTACACGACTTAACACAAGATTTAACATTTTCATACATATTCTTAACTATTCTTAAAGGGATCTTTTCACGCTTTGGTAAATTGACAAAATTGAAAAAAGTTGTTTCAGATTCATAAGTTTTCGTTTTAGTTATGATATTTGTGAGGAAACAGTAATACTGAACATTAACCATGCTCTAATATAGCCATTATATGCATCTTTTGACGATTTTAAAACCTAAAAATTATAAAGCGTTGCAACGCAAAACGATTGAATAATTTGGAGAGTTCTGTTTTTGTCGTTAAATTTTGTGAAACTACGAAGATTGCTTATATAAGGTATAAAATACGTCTAGAATGTGTACTCGGCGGAATAGCTCAGTAGGCTAAAGCGTTTTTACTTCAGGACTCTGGCAGGACTCCAGGGGTCACTGGTTCGAAACCTGCTCCGGGCAATGTTCTTTTCCTTTTTTTAAATTTTTTCTTGATTTTTTACTGGAGCTTTACGATCCAATGTTTACATTTATCAATATAAAGCATTTAATGAATAAGTTAAAAAAAATGCCAAAATCTGTGAAAAGGCCGCTTTAAAAGTTTACCTTGTACACCAGATTTATACATTTTTAACCGTAATACATTACGATATATACTATCAAAACATTTGAGCAAATCAACGTATATAACATACAAACGTTTGTTTTCATTTAAAAAATGCTGCACTACAGACAATAATATAAAAATAGCATCCACAGTTGAACATCCTTTTCTAAATCCAAATTTTGCATCTGAAATTTTAAAATTATCTTCACAAAACGATTCGATACGTCTATTTAAAGTGGTTGTAAACAACTTAGAAAAACAAGTGTTATCCCTCTATAGTTACTAACATCATCAACAGAGCCATTTTATGCCGAGGTATAATAACTCCTTCTGTCCACTGGTCGGGGAAATAAACAGAAACTAAAATACTATTAAACATGTCACATAAACGATTTGATAAAATATCCAAACTTTCAAGAAAATATTCATTTAAAATAAAGTCACTACCAGCCGCTTTATTACGTTTTAAGCGTTTAACTTCATCTACTGTTATCGGCTGATCTAGGTCTGGAAAAGTACATTTTCCTCATTAAAATTATTATTTTAACAAAAATTTTCAGCTTCGGCATTACGAGTATAAGATATAGTTTTATTCAAGTAGTATAAATTACGTCTGAAATTGCATGCGGAAGAATGGTCGTGGGGTCTAAGTCGTAAATTTTTTACGCCAGGACTCCAGGGGTCAGTGGTTCGAGCCCTGTTGGGGGTTACTTTTTTTCTTATTAAATTTTTTTTTTTGATTTTCTACAAGTGCTTTTTAGAGCAAATGTTTACATTAATCAATAGAATGCATTTAATGACAAACTTCAAAACATGCCAAAATCTGTGAAAAGGCCCCTTAAAAAGTCGTAACATTTATTAAATATACTGTATTTCAGTACACATAACAACCTTTGATTAACCAATCGTTCAGATCAAGCAATGCACATAATCGTTATAAAAGGCGCTTGTTCTTGAGCAATTGTCTTAGGATATATGTTGCTGATGATGATATATGACATTGGCTCTTTATTACGCGATGGTCACCACAGGCGGCGCAGTTTTTATAATATGGGTATTTTGAAAAGGAAAAAAATATCAACAATTAGCTAGCAATATACACATTCTTAAACTTTCAATCCCTGCTGGTCGAACGACTACAGGTGAGCTTAACAGTACGATTAAGATTTTTAAAACAATTGCCATTAAACAAGAAACAAATTACGCGAACAGAAACTTTGCAGAAGGCGTTACGTATGCGAATCTTGTTGGCCTGAATTCTGACATGTCTTTAAAAATGACAGTAAAACATATTTTGAGACAACCATTGGTCTATATAAAACACACCAATTATATACAAAATATATACTTTTAATTCAGTTAAAGTAGGCTACACAATCGGTATTTCAATCAAGGTATTATTATACAAAATACATCCTTATTATGCTATGGAATGACATCAAATCTCTACAAATATTTTACGCAAGTATCATACGATTTTAATGTAAGCAATTAACAAAGTATAAACATGAATTCGCCATATAAACCATCATTGGAAAGAACAATGTCTCAACTTTAAAGCATCTTAGCGATTTTTAATTCCGTCAAATACTTTTTATTAACAGTGCAAGTTTCACGTTATACTTATTTTACCATAAGCGCATAACATTGACCATTCAAATGTGCTGTAAAAAATTGTATATTAACTTACTTTGATTTAAAAAAAAAGATTAGGTCATTGAGTTTAAATTGAGATGAATGATTAGCATACAACATATAATAAGTCACAGAGTCATATATAAGGATCATTGCTGAACATATTTACTTATTAAACAATATAACAACATCTGCAAGCGATATGCATATACAAACATGTAGTCACAAACACCAACAAATAAGTAACTTACCTCAACTATACAAACAAATATGTTTTATACCGCAATATCGACAAAACGTGAGATAGTTCAAATGACTTACATCATTAAAAAACGATCAGAACAGTTTGCAAAGTGACATACATATGGGCATAGCAATAGACTGTGCGCGCTACAGCTAATCCGTGCATATATGTCCCAAGCTATTAAATGATAAGTAAGCATACGCATATTCCATAAACAGCGGATTTGTTGTTGGATGTAAATTATAATATTACCTTACAAAAAATATTAATAAACTGTCGTTAATAGATGCAATTTATACGTTTTTTTCCAATAATGGTTAATAGCCGATAAGAAGATTCTGGTTGAATCTGGCACGCACTATCATAAAGAATAATTGAATGCGTTAACACGGCCGTAAATCATTGGCGGCACCTCCTGTGTGCGATGCATTGATCAATGAGCCAATGCTACTTTCGAGGTGGCGCTAAGGACCTGATTTAATTAATTTCAAGAATAATTCTTCACAGTAATTAAGTTTTATATGTTGTCTTTTTTCAACTTATTTCGCATTATTTTTAAAATCGGGCAATGTAGCGCAACTCCTCGAAGATTAATTCATCCACATATGTACAGAAACATATAATACATCCCATTTGGAAACGTGATAACCTTTATAAGTGGTGGTTTGGTAAAGATTTTACCATCAAATCGATGTAAATTGCCTGTGTGACAAGCAAATTGCAACCGAATGAAATCACTTAAAACATAAAGTTATTGCTTCGAACATGTACATGTATAAGCTTGTACAAAAACATTGGCTTCTTGTCGATCTACAGATAATTTGGTGTTTTTTCAAAAAGAGATGGAGCCAATTCCAAGGCGGTGGCGCTTATGACAGGAGGTGGCGCCAATGAACTATTTCAGCTATTTTAATTTTTGATGCCGACCAAACACTTTTTGTTTAGTATTCTTAGGTTGAGTGTTCGATCTTTTTTCTCAATTCGATCATAATGAAATATAATAAAACAAGTTGAGTCTACATAATTATGAAGAAACTTGTGTTGCAAACAGAGTTTTAAATATCTGTTGTTGAATATACTACACAACTGGAGAGAAGCTTGAGTATAATAAATAAAACGGCAACGATTAAAACTATCCTATTTATTTGCAGATATTAGTAGGAAAAAATGGCATATGTTAGCCTATTTAGGATAAGTCGACCTTTGCATTTTAGTAAATACAGTAATTTTAACAGGAGACAAAAGTCAGCGTTTCAAGTACTTAAAGAAGTTATATATTTTTATTATGTCGTGATTTTTTGTTTTTGTATTAACACATTTCTTATCAAGAACTTTTTTAGACTGTTGAGAATTTAGTTATCGGATTTATTGAATAATACCTATTTTGGATATATATCGTACAATATGTGTTTCTTTTCAGGTTATTGACTTCTGAATTGAGTTGTTTACTTATATAGTCACATATTTACATCTTGTTTTTTTATAATATGTGTTTATGCTATGTATAGATTCGGGTATAAGTATTTAAGTTGAAAAATATAAAGAAATGTAGCAATGAAAATTATCTTTGAAATGTTAGTCTTGTGATGATTTATATATCGTGAATTGGCGCCACCTCATGTTCTTAGCTCCGTCTCCTTGTCATTGGCGCCACCTCATGTCCTTAGCTCCGTCTCCTTGTCATTGGCGCCACCTCATGTCCTTAGCTCCGTCTCCTTGTCATTGGCGCCACCTCATGTTCTTAGCTCCGTCTCCTTGTCATTGGCGCCACCTCATGTCCTTAGCTCCGTCTCCTTGTCATTGGCACCACCTCATGTTCTTAGCTCCGTCTCCTTGTCATTGGCGCCACCTCATGTCCTTAGCTCCGTCTCCTTGTCATTGGCGCCACTTCATGTCCTTAGCTCCGTCTCCTTGTCATTGGCGCCACCTCATGTCCTTAGCTCCGTCTCCTTGTCATTGGCGCCACCTCATGTCCTTAGCTCCGTCTCCTTGTCATTGGCGCCACCTCATGTCCTTAGCTCCGTCTCCTTGTCATTGGCGCCACCTCATGTTCTTAGCTCCGTCTCCTTGTCATTGTCTCCGTCTCTTTTTTTTAATACAAAATTATCTAATAGATCTGCAAGATGTAAATGTACTGTGCATGCAGCAACTAGTATATGTTGAACGCAATCGTTTGATGTCCTTCGCGAATTAATCGGGTGAAATCTTGCTCGTCACACAGGCGTTTAAGTTTCCAAATGGGTTGTGGTTGCATGTTTATGTACAGTTGTGGATGAATAAATCTTCGCTGAATCGCACTGCAAAAGCCCGAGTTTTTAAATATTGCGAAATATGTTGGAAAAACATATTAAACCTATTCACCCTGAAGAATTATCTGTAAAATTTAAAAACACCTCGGAAATTACATTGGCTCATTTACTAAAGCATTGCAAAAAAAGGTGGCGCCCGTGATTGTCGGCCGTTGTTTAAGCCGATATTTAAACAAGCAATCGACGTTATTATGGTTTGTAAAAAAAAGATCAGTTTTGACACGACAGCCCAATTAAAAAAGTTATTTGGATATATTGATCATGTTCCATTTTCAACAAATTTACATGTTAGTAACACGAGAATTATTGCCTGGAAACTATCGGTATATTACACTATAAACATTGATATTGGCTATTTCATTGGCTATTTCCCAGCTGATTGTTTATTAGTATTGTTAGTATAAGTATAAGTAAAAGTATAAGCATACGTATAAGCATTTGTATATGTTTTAGTATAAGCATTAGTATATGTATAAGTATAAGTATTAGTATAAATATTAGTATAGGTATAAGTATAAGTATTAGTACAAGCATTAATACAGCATTTGTATAAACATTTATATCAGCATAAGTATAAGTATTAGTATAAATATAAGTTTAAGTATAAGTTTAAGTTTAACTATAAGTATACATATTAGTATAAATAATATTATACGTATTAGTATAAGTATTATCATAGTATAAGTATTAGTATACGTATGAGTATAAGTAATAGTGTACGTATTAGTATAAATATAAGCATAAGTATAAGTATTAGTATAATTATTGGTATAAGTTTTAGTATAAGTATCAATAATAGTATCAGTATTAGTATCAGTATGAGTATCAGTATGAGTATCAGTATGAGTATCAGTATGAGTATCAGTATAAGTATCATTATTAGTATAAGTATTAGTATAAGTACTAATATATGTATTAGTATTAATATTGTTATAAGTATTGTTATAAGTATTGTTATAAGTATTAGTTTAAGCATTAGTATAAGTATAAGTGTTAGTATAAGTATAAGTACTAGTATAAGTGAAAGTATAAGTCATTGTATAAGTTTTAGTATAAGTATTAGTATAAGAATAAGTATAATTATTAGTATAAGTACAGGTATAAGTATTAGTATAAGTATTAGTATAAGTGTTAGTATAATTGTTAGTATAATTATTAGTATAATTGTTAGTATAATTGTTAGTATAAGTATTCGTATAAGTATAAGTATTTGTATAAGTATTAGTATTAGTATAAGTATAAGCATTAGTATAAGTCTTAGTATTATTATTGGTTTAAGTATTAGTTTAAGTGTTAATTTAAGTATTAGTTTAAGTGTTTAAGTATTAGTTTAAGTGTTTAAGTATGAGTTTAAGTATAAGTATTAGTTCAAGTATAAATATTAGTTTAAGTATCAGTAATAGAATAAACATAAGTATGAGTATGAGTATAAGTAAAAGTATAAGTATAAATATAAACATTAGTAAAAGAATGAGTATAAGAATGAGTATAGTAGTAGTAGTAGTAGTAGTAGTAGTAGTAGTAGTAGTAGTAGTAGTAGTAGTAGTAGTAGTAGTAGTAGGTAGTAGTAGTAGTAGTAGTAGTAGTAGTAGTAGTAGTAGTAGTAGTAATAGTTGTAGTAGTAGTAGTAGTAGTAGTGGTAGTGGTAGTGGTAGTGGTAGTGGTAGTGGTAGCGGTAGCGGCAGCGGTAGCGGCAGCGGTAGCGGCAGCGGTAGCGGCAGCGGCAGCGGTAACGGTATCGGTAGCGGAAGCGGCAGCGGCAGCGACAGCGGCAGCAGCAGCAGCAGCAGTAGCAGCAGCAGCAGCAGTAGTAGCAGTAGTAGAAGTAGTAGTAGTAGTAGTAGTAGTAGTAGTAGTAGTAGTAGTAGTAGTAGTAGTAGTAGTAGTTATAGTAGTAATAGTAGTTGTTGTTGTTGCTTATTACAGACAGAGAACAATAAACTCTGTATCATAATTGCATTTAATTATCATCCGTTGTGTAACATGATATTTTTTTTTAAGTAAAATACGAAAATGTCACAATTCTTATATTTAAGTCCTTTGAGAGCTTGAAATATCGATACAGATATGTTTTCATGGTGCGTAATTCGATTTTAAGGACTACAAATATTTAGTCAGCCACTGGCCAGTCCTAAACTTGTTGACTTAATACTGCAGTAATCTCTACAACTACCCGCTTCAACCAGACTCCAATCTCCTTTAGAACGATCGCAGACCAAAAGCGGACGACCAAAGTCAATAGTGTCGTGCCTTGAAATCCGTTTTAGTTCGTGCTGAAAACAATTATATTTCAAAATGACATTAACCTTGTTTTCAGTTAATCACACCTCATGACGCCATGTTTACAAAAAGAATTTATTCGCAATGATGCTGAATAATAGCGGGAATAAATAATTGGGCACGAGGTTTAACTTGTGAATCATTAGTGCATAAGCACTTGTGCTTAATATTAATAAAATACGATCATATATTGCATTTGATGTTATTTGGTTAAAAAATATTTCACATTGGTTTCATTTTTTGTGTGTGCTGAAATCAGTCTTATGTTACTAGTTCACCTTACAGTTGATTTCTAGTTATATGACGTACCTCGTCAAAAGTTGACAAGTATAAACGCCTACTAACCTGATATACAACATTTTATTAGGAACCATTGTGTCTATTTATTATCAACACACTCGATTATTACAAGATTGTCGACGCAGGATAATGAAAGATTTTGTTTGTTAATTAAAAGCATCAATTTAAATACCAACCAAAAACACGAACAATTAAGTCGTATTTGATTTTAAGTCCTTATTATTTTTGCGGTAACAATTGTGTTGTAGATAGAGGTGTTTGAACTCATATTATTAATATAAAAATTGCAAAATGCATTACAGTGTAAAATGAAATAAGTACAGACAATTTTCACGAGAATCATATGTTTGCATTTAATGTCTTATTATCTGTGAATACGACCAAGTGCGGGTAACAAAGTGACGTATACACTTAATAATGGACTACTCATCAATATCGTTTATATGAGTCACGTTCTGAGAAAACTGGGCGTAACGCATGTGCGTAAAGTGTCGTCCCAGATTAGCCTGTGCAATCCGCTTAGGCTAATCAGGGACGACACTTTCCGCTTTGTTGGTATTTTTGGTTTCAAGGAAGTGCCTCCTTACCGAAAATAAGTTTAGGCGGAAATCGTCGTTCCTGAACTATGCTTTAATGAAATTAAGCCTTGTTTACCCAAACCAAGAGGCATGTAACAATACCTACCGATGCGGATAAAAATTGTATATTAATTTCGATGACATTTTTATATCGGATACTGAACCGAAAACAATTCGGTTCACCGAACAAAATATAAACTCATTTTGTCACGATCTAGTAAGAACCTAATGATGCATGAAGCAAGGATTAAAGCATGTCTTTAGATGGGCAATTGTAAAACAATCACTTAAGTCACACCGCAATTCATTACGGTTCATGTCTCATTATGTATATTTACGTGAATTTACCTAGATGATGAACTTTTGATATTGTTCCAGGAATCAAAGTTTAGTTTTAAATAATTTTTCTAACCAGATCAACATAATTATTCACCCGCCAAACAAACTTAAATAGCGTGCATTTTCATCATATGTCTTTTATGTCCTCATACCAAGTTAAATCAACCGTGCTTACATACTTTTAGAGTTATCGCTGGATCCATATTCTGAAGGACGGACAAACACACAAACAAACGGAAGCATCGACGCTAACCAATTATTTCCCTCCAGGGCGATTACAACGTAAAACTTATAAAAAGTAGATTTTAAACATATTAATCCACATTTGTGTTGAAAATGTGTTATTTAATGTCAATTGATATTAACAACAACGAAACCATTGTTTTACTGAACCTCATCGCGAAATAGAACTTTTGCTTAAATGTATATATAAGTTAGAAATTTTGTTCCGAGATATTTCGTTAAGGTCCGACAAATTAAGCATAGTGTTTGGACCACAAGTCCAATGCTTTTGTAGCTTTTGCAAGTTATGTTCTGTGATTTCCAGTTGTTTATTGGTTTACTGATTCGTACGTATGTTTTCGCTCAGCATTCAGAAAAAAATGTAAATTTTATAGCGCGCTAAAGCGCTGGCCACATGACTATACTGTAGTTCTTTTATTGGCTGTTAACATATGTATTTTAAATATGGATATTACCTCTGGTGCTATTGGCTGTCAGCACTACACAAGCAAAACTTGTGGATTGATTGTCGGCGGTATATATATCTGCGCACGGTCATCAGCTATTACATTCTATTCAATCGGCTATTAAAAGCAAATGCATTAAATACATTTTGAAACCCCTATATAAGTACGTACTATATAGCCATTGGTTCATCACTTTTTACACAGACATCGTGCGTGAAACAACATCACGCTGTGTACTTTTTTGGACATTTAATTTTAAACATGGTTTATTTAACATCAATTGTACTTTGTTTATTAGTGTTTAGCAGCCAATGTTTCTCTTACGACGAACCAACACGCGACGAATGCACGGACCTTCATGTAGGAGTTTTATTGGAATATTCAAGGCACCCTTTTTCTAACAACATTCAATTCTTCGCAGATTTGTTCCAGCATGTAGCGGACGACATTGCGAAAAGAAAGGATATTTTGCAAGGCTTCCGCTTAAAATTACACGTGAGAGATACTAAGGTAATTATTTAGCCCATGATAGCAACACGCAATGTGTTTTTTAATTATGTGAAAAATTTCAACTTAAAATAATATTCCCTTAACAAACTTTAGCTTTTTAGTGAAATTCAGAATTTTAGTTGCTGAAAAAAAAATTAAAAGAAAGTCTAAAAAACAACAATTTGAACTCTTTCTTAGCATTAATTTTAATGAAATATTTTGATGACGTCAATTTATGTCATCTTAATGCGAAAACTGTTTAAGCTACATTTGCGTTATGTTATTTGGAAAAAAAATACGGTGCATTCGGTAAATGATCGAATGTATTTTTAACTCGCGGTCATAAGCATGGCATATTTACACTTACGGCTCTGACACTAAAACAAAGAATGATTATTCCTCCTCTTAAAATAAAATTCGTTATTGTAAAAATACAATGCGACCATTCACAAAAAAGCAACACATACACTATATATATATGAGTCGCGTTCTGAGAAAACTGGGCATAATGATTGTGCGTAAATTGTCGTCCCAGATTAGCATGTGCAGTCTGCACAGGCTAATCAAGGACGACACTTTCCGCTTTTATGGTATTTTAGTTTCAAGGAATTCCCTCCTTACCGCAAATCAAGTTTAAGCGAAAAGTGTCGTCCCTGATTAGCCTGTGCGAACTGCACAAGCTTATCAGGGACGACACTTTACGCACATGCATTATGCCCATTATACCCAGTCTTCTCAGAACGCGACTCATATTTGCTTGCATTCTGTGTGTAGGCTAACAACGGTCTTGCGGGAAAACTTATGTTTGACCTAATGGAAAATGGAGAGCCTAAAGTAGCAATCATAGGGCCTATCAAATCAGCATCGCTAGAAGTGACGGGCCAGATTGCCGCTGCGTACAACGTGATCGTGGTAAGAATAGCAACTAGATTGTTCAACCTATTATGTTTGCA
Source organism: Dreissena polymorpha (assembly GCF_020536995.1). Taxonomy (NCBI): domain Eukaryota; kingdom Metazoa; phylum Mollusca; class Bivalvia; order Myida; family Dreissenidae; genus Dreissena; species Dreissena polymorpha. The sequence continues at coordinate 87,004,514 of NC_068359.1, forward strand.
ATAAAATCATCTGGAGTGCGAGGTTGTTTATTCATATTAACCCATTCATGCCTAGTGGACTCTCCCATCCTTCTAAATTGGATCAATTTATCTCCAAAATCAGGGATGCCTATTATATTTATTTCTATATTTAGAACATATCTTTCAGAAATTCCTTTGAGCAAACAGCGCAGACCATGATGAGACGCCGCATCATGCGGCGTCTCATCTGGGTCTTCGATGTTTGCCAATGCCTGTTTTCTAGACACTTGGCATAAAAGGGTTAAATAAAGCTGGTTTAAAGAATAATGTTGATCTAGTTCTACTTGACAAACTGCTTGTAATAAATTTAAAAATGGTTTCATTTGAAAGTGTGTCAGATTATATAATTCATATCAAATGGATAAATATGTCAGTTCTAAATAAATTAAATTAAATTTCTACTTCGTTTGCAAACACATTGTCAGTGTAATTTATGCTTAAAGTATATTAATATTATAAAGAAATTTATGCAATTTGCGTCAAATGAAATTTTAGCAAGGTAAAACAAAGTTTGGTTTACCGAACATGAGACAGTCATGATGACGATACGACTTCACTTATGATGCACCATATCGTGATCAGTTAGGTCGATATTTCCAATTATTTGCGAATCGACATTGAAAGCTTTTTCTTTTTTTAATCTGACTTCTAGCTTTCATTAACAAAAACAGGCTAATCCGATTGAACGCATACCTTCAAAGTTCATCATATTATCTCGTTATTGATTTAATCCTTTCAGTGCGGGAACCGATTTTAAAGGTCTTTGCAAACAGTTTGGATCCAGATGAGACGCCACAAAACGTGGCGTCTCATCTGGATCCAAACTGTTTGCTATTCTGATAGTATTCTTTGAAAAAAAAATGAAGAAAATGCTTATTTTACAAATTCAGCACACGACATTTTAGCAGACGACAAATTTCCCAGCATGCAAAGGGTTAAACCTTCCATTGATCTCTCCAATCACGCACGTGTGGTGCGATAAAAATAAGCAGACCCACAAGCATTGAGATGAAAACTGAAAACAGCAACCAGCTTACATCATTGATGAAGAAAATACAGACCAACTGAGAATTCATGTCGATTTCAAACCATTCGACATGATACAGTTTTCTTATATGCGCAACGAAATTATTTGTAAATAGAAAAGAGCTCTATAATGACATATGGGGCATCAACACTATATGTTTTCTTAATGTTTCTTACATTCGCATGTTTGTATCTTCACAGGCCGATATGAAACAAATGCAACCATACATATTTATGTTTTAAGGGTTACAAAGTCAATAGGTTCGCGCCTTCCTCTCGAATGGCGTGACGTTAAATAAATGGAGAATAATATTATCAGCCTATATTTCGTCCGCTTTTTGTCACTTTTACATTGATATGCCATATGTTTTGTTACACTGGCTGTTTGCGGTGTTGTTTTATCAACAAGTTTATTTCCAATGACGCACACGTTTCTCGTTATATTTATTTTTTGATGCCACGATATCAACATTACTTAGTCGGCATTAGATTATAATTATGCTGCAGTTAAGAAACCTGATGCAAAAATACAATGATAGCAACAATGGGGTGTTGTCTTTGAATGCGCTGTGTCAATAGATGTGTGGGGAATAAGCACTCCCATGTAATGCGCTTTGTAAATGGATGTGTTTATTACCGGAGAGCAGGCAAGGGTAGGTGCGAACGAGGTCTTTTTTGCGGGTACCGGTAGGTGTGAAAGGGGGTCATTTTGCACTTCGTAATTGGCAGATGTTATTGAGTAATATGTGCCACGACTTGTTAAGACGCTAATTGACATTTGAGACACTAATTGACACTTGGGAACGTGAAGATATGCAATTGCATTTTGTGTGTATATATATTGAACGTTCAACAGTGGTGTATCTCAACAACTGTATCCCCGTCTCCCATGCGACATTCAAATTTACCGGTAATGCCCATGCTCTCCGAGGAAAAATCACATGATGTACAATTATTTTTATTTTCTCACATTTTTCACGAAATGCACGTGGGCTGTTAATCGATGCTAGAAAATTACAAAATTGTCAGAAAAGTATAGTGTTATGCAACCCATGCTCCTAATCATAATGACGCTTCCTATTTTAAATGCTTAATTAAGCTTTCCAATGCCCCGGATTATTGGATTGTGCAATAGTAAAATGGCGGCCACTTTTGGTCCGATTTGGTGGTTTTATTATCTTAAAATATTTTTTCTCCATTTTTGCATTTAAAAAACAGCCTGCGCGCTATACACGGAAGCGCGCTATACACGGAAACCGACGGTATAAGGGTGGAAACAAGCCATGTGGTAATAACTACCTGATTTATCGATTGCACTTGAACGACGTGACAATAGCGCATGATCATTTCAAAGGGAAGCGAAAATATTGTCAGTCAACAAAAATGTCATGCTTTGATCGAAAAAAGAAAAAATGTAAGGAAATGGGGAACGCACTGACATAAGGTAAACGTCATCTCTATACGGATGCTACATACACAGGTTAATCGATTTAGGATTATTACATGTAGTTCCTAAGCTCTTGTAGGGAAAAAATTCGAATAAAAATGGTTCTAATAAAAATACAATGACAAAGTGCGCAGATTCGCCATAGAGGGATGTTCATATACATCTTCATTAAAATTAGGATCATTATATGTTCCTGAGATTTTGCGCGGAGGAAACAGTTTTTTTTAATGTTCTTTTTTAAGGTAAAAACGCTAAAATTATGTCCGCGGAACAATCAGTTAACTAATAGTATTGCATTACAAGCAAACTAAATGTCAGTTTTTAAGGACAAAACATTAAATTATTTCCGCGGATAATCAGTGAACAAATTGTATTTCATTTCAAGCAAACAACTAAACGCTATTATTAGCTACTATTTAGCCTATAGTGTGTATGATAATATTGTATCGACCTGATAGTATCTGCATTAAAAGAGGTAAATACGTTTGTAAAGATATAAACATTTTCAATTAAAGTTGGTATTTTTAGAAAAAAACAAACGACAGTATTTTTGACTAGGAACTAGTGACAATTAAAGTCTTTTTATCATTCCTATTCAAAACGATGTTTATACGGTCATCATAACGAAAGTGTATAATATAGACGTTTCAAACGCACGTTTCTTAATTCTAATTGAAGCTAGAAGAACTTAATAAACAGTGACTTAAACAGAAAAACTTATTGATGTCGTTTACCAGGGTGCATGATCAGGTGACGTTGTGGGGTCCACAATTGAACGTTAATCGATGTAAACACACCGGCATGCGGTACTTTTCTTCAAATAACTTTTAAAACCATTTTTATCTAAAGAATGTCATTTTGTTCTACAGATTTTTGCAAATGTATTTCAATTACCTAAGATATTGGGAAAAAATTAAGTGCTTATGTCAAGCCCGTGTGAAAACCCATGTGAACCCCGTCGATCATGCACTCTGTTTATAAATATTAGAACGGCGCATGCGAAGCATTTGCTTTCATTACACAGGGGTATGACCATATGTTCATAATACGTACACTTGAATTCATTTCAGCTCTCGTTTATCGCTCTTTCGTCGGACATCAGAAACATTGAGCTGTTTCCAACATTGTTCAAAGTCAACCAAGACTTCAGTGTTCTAAACCCTCTACGCATAAAGCTCATGGAATATTTCGGTTGGAAACGGGCGGGTATTATTGCGTTTGATGATGACGTTACTTTACCGGTGAGACACTTCTTTAGCGTTTCCTAAATATTTGTTCTTATGAGCGACGTACAACAATGATTTTTATTAATTGATTAATTGGCATTTCGTGGGTCATAGGCTGGGGGCCGTTTCAATATACATCGTAGTACACATTTACGATACGAAGATGCATAATTGCTTAAGTCCATATCGTATGATTATAAATGTTTAGTACTTAATTAATTGTATTGCCATCTCTAGCGCCGTATATATTTGATGAGCGTAGCGAGCTAGTTCCTGTACTTTTAAAGATTACACAATTCTCTCGTAAGTTAAAATTGTCGTACGATCGTTTATGAAACGGCACCCTGGTCTTGTTTATCTACCACAACATCTCCGAATAACACATGGTGGGAATCCGTTTTATTTACAGCCGTTTAACCCATTTATGCCTAGCGTCTAGGAAAAAGGCCTTGGCAAACAGCGTAGACCAAGATGAGACGCCGCATGATGCGGCGTCTCATCAGGGTCTGCGCTGTTTGCTTAAAGGAATAACTTTTAGAAATATTCTAAATATAGAAATAAATATATAAGGCATCCCTTATTTTGGAAATAAATTGGTCCAATTTAGAAGGATGAGAGAGTCCATTCGGCATACATGGGTTAACCTCCCCATACGTAAGCTCGCACAAGAAAATCTTTGCAGTTGAGTCATATAAATAAATGTACTATGTTATCAGCATCATATATTTGGTTCACGAGTCAGGCCTTAGGCTTATTTGGAACGCTCTCGAGTCCGTTTTCGGGGGACTAGGACCAGTAATTGTAGTCTATGGGGGAAATCTAAAGAACGCTCCCACAGTGGGGATGGAGCCCTTGACCTCCCGATTGCTAGGCGGACACCATATCCACTGCACCACTGCAATCCGACGCATTTCCTGTCTTTAAAACACGACTTATTATTTAACACTCTTTCATTCAGTGCATATGCTGTTCATTTGAAAAAAGCTCTAGTTTATTTTACCTTGATTACAGAGACAATTATATTGGTATACTATATAACATTCGGCTGTATATTCAAGTAAGTTGAATCCATAATAAAATCTCCTTACGAACGATGCGATAGTGATATCTGTACTGAAAAAGTTATAATGATCCTTACTAGTACATGTCTTGTTAACGGATAAAACTATTAGACTCATTTTACCGACTTGTTCTGTATGTGAACCCACTGAATGATTACCGGATATGGTTAATGGAATCGTCTCGCGAATTTCCTGGTTTTATTAATAAAGAAATGGACGTGAAGAGATTTAAGTGGCAGTTGTTGCATCGTTTTGGGATTTGTTCAGTTTCTAGGATAAACTACATTACGCCTTACACGAGTCTTTGATTAAACTTTATATTATCAAAATATATCACCACTGTTTACGATTATATCAATTTTATCCATAAATTATTTTTTAAATGTATCAACTTAAGTTTCTTAATATTGATTATTTATATGTACCCGTAATGTGTATAAGTGACGTTTATAAGTTTCGTTTCGTGACACACTGGAGAATGTTTCATAAACGTAAGCATATTGGTCCGTAAGTTATAGATATATTTGAATAGTTAAACGTTCTAAAAACTTACCAGTTTACAGTAAAAGCACTTAGCGTTGACATGATGTAGTCGAACTGGCGTACTTTTATGGTCCAGCTAATTAACAAATATGAGTATAACAGAAATGTATTTCATTTTAACTTAATGGATGTTCGATTGAGAAACAGTTGGGTGCCGTAAGGTTTATATGTATATATATATCTATATATCCAGTTTTATTCTCTTACACTTTCAAAATGTCAACCTATTAATTTTACTAAAGAAATGAAATGTAATAATTGAAGCTTTTCTTTCTTACGATACTGTTTATTTAGCCTTATATAACCAATTACGGTAAGACTTCCTGATGATGTTGGTGATCTTTTCTGGCACTCCGTAGTGTCTCAGAAGTCTCCAGAGGGACTCCCAGTCAACGCTGTCGAACGCCTTTTCATAGTCAATAATGTTGACATACAACGGCGAATTCAACTCCAGGGATTGTTCCAGAATGATGCGCAGGGTTGCGATTTCTCCTTTCGGAAGCCTGCTTGTTGGTCACGGAGATGCGGGTCTACTGCGTCTTTCATTCGGTTCAGTAGGATGCGATTAAACACCTTTTCTAGGATGGATAACAGCGTGATTCCTCGGTAGTTGGAGCAGGAACGCCTTTCTTGGGAAGCTTGATGAGGTAACCCTCTTTCCACTCTGTTGGGATTTCTTCTTCTTCCCATATCTTGCTGAAGAGTGGGTGCAGTAGGTCCACACTGGTCTTCACGTCAGCCATAAGCGCTTCTGCCGGTATTCTGTCAGGTCCTGCAGATTTGTCGTTCTTCAATTGTTTGATGGCGCTGCTGATATCTTCCTTTGTGGGAGTGCAGCATTTGATTGGCAGATCGCTTGTAGCTGGCAGAATCTCCGGTGGGTTCACAAGGGCAGGCCTGTTGAGTAGCTCCTTGAAGTGCTGAATCCACCTCTTCTTCTGCCCTTCATCATCTGGTATTACTCCTCTATTTTTGTCCCTTACTGGCCTCTCTGGCTTGGCAAACTTTCCTGCTAAACTCTTTGTGATGGAGTACAGATCTTTAGTTCTGATCTGATAGGCTGCCTCTTCCGCCTCTGTTGCAAGTGTCTCTAGGTAGTTACTCTTGTCTTCTCTGATACTTCTCTTGACGCTCCTATTTGCTTCGGTTTACTTTTCTTGTGCTTTCACTTTTGCGGCGCGTGTTCTGCTGTTGTTTACACTTGACTTCTTTTCTCGTCTTTCCTCAACTTTCTGAGGCGTCTCTGCTGTCATCCACTCCTTGTGGGTGTAAGACTTGGGGCCCAGTACTTCTTGGCATGTTGAAGTCACTGATTCTTTCACGTTCTGCCACTTCTGCTCTATCGTCCCTTCTTCAAGCAGCTCCGCTAGGACATGGAACTTGTTGGAGAGAGTGACCTTGAACTTTTCTTGCTTCCAGGTGTCTTTCAGAGTGGAAGTGTTGTACCGTTGGCGTTGGTTGGCCCCCCCTGTCCAACTCTTCTTCAGCTCTAGTTTCAGTCGGGCGACAAGGAGATGATGGTCCGAAGCAACGTCTGCTACTCGCTTGACACGTACATCCTGAAGAGAGCGACGAAAACTCCTTGCGATGAACAAGTGGTCAATCTGGTTCTCCGTTGACAGGTCTGATGACACCCAAGGTGCCTTGTGTATCCTTCTGTAGTGGAAAACACTTCCTCCGATGACCAGGTTACCTGTGGCGCACAGGCGAATCTCTCCTCGTTGTCGTTCTTCTCGCCTAACCCTTGCTTTCCCATGATCTCCTCATATCCTCGGTTGTCACTGCCGATCTTGGCGTTGAAGTCACCCATTAAAATAATGATGTTTCTCTTTGGTCTGTCTTGTATGATGGTTGACAGTCTATCGTAGAAGTTGTCCTCCTCATCCTCTGTACTGTCGTTTGTTGGGGCGTAGCACTGGATTATGTCCATGTTGATCCTCTTCTTCTTTGTAAGGAAAAAGGCCGTCATGATCCGAGGTCCGTGTGCCTCCCACCCGATGAGCGCTCTCTGTGCCGACTTGGAAAGAATTAGTCTTATGAGGGAATGACCTGCAGAATTGTTCACGGCAGACAGCTCACGGATGCCTTTGAAGTGAGAACTGGTATGAGGCAAGGCTCTTTACTCTCACCTTTCCTGTTCCTGCTGGCCATAGACTGGGTAATGAATACATCAACGGGGCAGAAGCGGAATGGAATTCAGTGGATACTCTGGGAACAGTTGGAAGACCTTGACTTTGCCGATGATTTGGCTCTTCTCTCCCACACCCAACAACAGATGCAGGTAAAGACAAACATGGTAGCGGACAACTCAGCTAGACTGGGTCTCACCATCAACAAAGCGAAGAGCAAGGTGTTCAGGACCAATGCATCAAACAACACACCCATCACAGTCCAAGGCGAGGCACTGCAGGAGGTGGAGAGCTTCACCTTACTCGGCAGCATTCTGGACAACCAGGGAGGAACGGATGCAGATGTCAGAACCCGCATCGGTAAAGCACGAACAGCCTTCCATCAGCTGAAGAACATCTGGGGATCCAGCGTAATTGGCATCACCACCAAGATTAGGCTCTTCAATACCATTGTGAAGCCGCTACTCCTCTATGGAGCAGAGACCTGAAGAACCACTGTCAGCACCATAAAGAAAATACAGGTCTTCATCAACACCTGCCTCAGGAAGATCCTCAAGATCCGCTGGCCAGACACGATCTCCAACGAAGAATTATGGAGAAGAACACACCAGCATTCAGTTGAAGAAGACATCACTCAGAGAAGTTGGAGGTGGATAGGCCACACCCTTCGCAAGCCTGCATCCAATACGACAAGGCAATCCCTCACATGGAACCCCCAAGGGAAAAGGAAGAGAGGACGGCCTAGAAACACCTGGCGCCGTGACCTGGATGCAGATGCTAAGCAGGTGGGCCAAACATGGGGGCAGCTTGAGAGACTCGCCCAGAAACGAGACGCCTGGAGGAAGCTGGTTGGCGGCCGATGTCCCAGATGGGACCACAGGCGAAGATGAGATGAAGATGAGCCAATTACGGTATGTCCGGAATCATGCAACATGGTATATGGGATGGTAAAGAACCATTTAATACTCTGTCTTTCGTTCTAATCCCCTTCGAACATGAATATAGGATTGAGGATGCGTGATATCATACGCATAATCAATGTTAAATTGTTTTAAATAAAAACATACATATATATATAAACAAAAAAAAACAGTCACAATATTCCGGTTGGTTGTTTTGATTAACCTATTATTATTAATATATTATGTCATTATATCATAGTTATTGGCAAGTTAATCTTATTGTAAACAACTTAATGCACTATACAAAAGATCTATCAAATTAGACGGTATAATTATTGATTTACATAGAGAAATTACAGTTTAAAAGGATCGTTTATATGTTTCATGGTCAATGCGTGATTTAACATATACTCGGCAAGCATAACATGCAACATAATACTAATATCGCACTGGAGATAGTCAACATACATCCACAAAAGGATTTTAATATAACCGATCGCCGTGGCCTAGTGGATAAGGCGTCCGCCTCGTGATCGGGAGGTCGAAGGTTCGAGCCCCATGGGGAGCGTTTGTCGAAGGATTGATGTTTGTCATGGGACTTGTTCCGATATGGCCAGCTCGTGAGGCGCGAGCGTTTAACATGAATGGTTACAGACTTCTTTTTCAGCCTGGCGCCTGGCAAAGTGATAGGAGTTGGGAGGTACATGGTATACACGCAAAAAGTGTCTCATTAGCAAAAATTGGCTGGGCTTTTCAAAAGGGGTGTCACTATAATAAAAAAGACTTTTTTTATAACATAATAAACTATGCTCGGGAAATCATGTGTTTGTGTTTCAGCAAATGAAACAGTTTGGAGACCATCTTGTTATGAACAACATGACTATTGCATGGTCGGGTGTTTATAAGAGTATAGCAGAGATCCCTGAAATTATCTCAAAATTCAAGGTAAGCTTTAACCCATTAATACCTAGAGTCTAGAAAAAAGGCATTGGCAAACAGCGTAGACCCAGATGAGACGCCGCATGATGCGGCGCCTCATCAGGGTCAGCGCTGTTTGCTTAAAGGAATTTCTGAAAGAAATATTATTGATATAGAAATAAATATACTAGACATCCCTAATTTTGGAAATAAATTGATCCAATTAATTAGGATGGGACAGTCCACTAGGAATAAATGGGTTAAAATCTCATGGGATGTTTTCCACACAATAATTCGGATCGGGGCTTTATGGGGTGGATTAAATTGTTAGAAAGTAAAATATATATGAAAGTGAAACTCAAAAAGGAAAACCACTGTTGCACATATATTTTAAAATATATTAAACGTATTTGTGGTAAATGAAAACGTCCTTAATAAAAGTGCACTCGATAACGCACACGTAAAGTGAAAAGGATTATCAGAACTATTCGCGATCTGAAAGTGACGAGGTTTTGCAAAGCCATTCAAGTTTAAATATTGCACCTCACTGAATAGAAACATTTGAGTCGCGTTCTGTGAAAACTTGGCATAATGCATGTGCGTTAAGTGTCGTCCCAGATTAGCCTGTGCAGTCCGCACAGGCTAATCTGGGACGACACTTTCCGCTTTAATAACATTTTTCGTTTAATGAAGTCTTTTCTTAGCAAAAATCCAATCTAGGCGGAAAGTGTCGTCCCTGATTATCATGTGCGGACTGCACAGGCTAATCTGGGACGACACTTTACGCACATGCATTATGCCCTGTTTTCTAAGAACGCGAGTAATTTATACTTGTATTTTGCGCATTCTATTCCAACGTGTTTTGTTATAAAAAAACACCCTTATTCTGAATGTTAAACTCCTATGCTATGACGTAACAGATACACTCGACTGCAAGCAATACACTTCAAAAAGATATCACTGTAATCACACACGTAAACAATAACCATTCAGGTATTCCTTATTCCGAACCGATCATTAATACTGATGATATGAACAGAACAAAACAGAACAGAACATACATTTTTCTTTAAGTATGGCATTTGCACATACAATATTTTACTAAATACAATGAAATAGCAGATGAGTTTATTTGTTACCTTTTGTATTGTGTATTTTAAAGTTTTTAAGCATAGTGCATTTATTTGTAAAATGTCTGTTATTTTGCTAGTCAGTCAAAGATAAACGTCTTTTATTATATATTAATAAGAAAAACAAATATGGAACGTGCTCAGTGAAAATGTTTTTTTAGTGCAGGTGCGTATCGTGTTGTCAAATATTCGCCTGTGCACACCCTGTTTTTATTAAGAAAAAAACTTTCTGGAAACGAAAAATCACATATAAGCGGACGGCACAGACCCATCTGAGAGGAGAATTTACGCACATGCATCAACCCCCTATTACGTAGAGCACGGCTCATATATATATATACATATTTATTTATTTATATATTTGTTTATCAAGTTATCAAGTTTATCAAGTTCATCCAACATGAATGCACACTGGACTGACTTAGGCATGTGCTAATTACATCTAATGAAGACATAGATAAGAAATTTTAGCAAGTTTATGTTCAGGTAATTGTTCGTTAAGCGTATGATTTCTGCTTTGGAATATGAAAAAATGTACCCCTTAAATAGAAGTCATTACAATTAACATATTATTTTATTATAAACGTAATCTATTGAGTTTATATAAAGTTGTTGCATTTTTCAGGTAAACGGTGTCAGAATTATTTTTGCAGCTATAAAACATGGTGAAGCAGCGTCGGTGTTCTGTGAGGTAAAGTTTGCACCTTTCAAAACCTATATTAATGCCTGTAGGACATTTATGCCTAGTGGACTCTCCCATCTTTCTAAATTGGATCAATTTATTTCCAAAATTAGGAATGTCCAGTATATGTTTTTCTATATTTCGAATATTTCTTACAGAAATTCCTTTTATCAAACAGCGCAGATCCTGATAAGACGCCGCATCATGCGGCGTCTCATCTGGGTCGACGATGTTTGCAAAGCCTTTTTTCTAGACGCTAGGCATAAATGGGTTAATATACGAATTAAGTATAATAGTGACACCATTTCTCCAGAAGACAATATTTTTAGCACATGTTAGCTTTACGTAACACGATAATTATTTGTGATATGTTAAATAATTCCTAGTTTAACTGGACAAAAAATACGCTTAAAACATGGTTTGTTCTTTCTAAACAATATAATTAATATAATGTCAATGTATTATTTCATTTTAGATGCACGTGGGATTATTTAATTATATACTAATGCGAACTATATATGGATGATTTTCGAACTATATATGAATGATTTTAAAGGAAAAAATTATTTTTGCCATTCTTATACTGTTTGAAAACCCTTAAAATGCACATATTAAATATATAATAAAGAAAATAAAAATATTTATTACAAAATCAAACATGTTGAACGTATTTACAACTTGTGTTTGCTTGACTGGATAACCATGTTTATATTAGCACAAGCGAGACTTTTTGTCTAAACTTTATTTTTGGTAAGAAGAGAATTTCTTTAAACGAAAAATATCATAAACGTGGAAATTGTTGTCCCTATCGTGCGGACTGCACATGCTAATCTGGAACAATTATATATATATATATTAGGGATGGCAACGAATACCGATATTGGTATTCGGATATTCGGTCATCCTTCCGAACGAATATTCGGATATTCGGTCAACATCTGTTAGAAAAAAATCAACTATGTTTACCGTACCATTACTCCATGAATTCTACTTTCGTTTTTACCGGAAGTTCCCCGGAAGTGACTAAATATTGACACAGCATTGCCGTCGCTAATTGTTAAAATTGAATGACGAAAACTGTTTTTAAACTTTTAATATTGTAAATCAACAATAGAACGAGAAACATAATATGTACATGACGACAAAACAATTACACAACAAAACAGTTAGATCTATAAATAATTTAAGCTGAACTTAAACATAGTATTTACATAGCGAAAACGTGCTTTAATATTGTACATTAACAATAGAACGAGAAACATAATATTTACATGACGACAAAATAATTACATGACAAAACAGTTAGATCTATAAATAATTTGAACTGAACTTAAACATAGTATTTACATAGCGAACACATGCAAACAAAACACCGTTGCCACATTTAAAAGTCACTCGGATCGGCGTCACTGGGCACATGAACATTGTTCTTATTTAAAAACACGATTGCGTCGACCAGATCACTGGCGAGTCTTTTTCTTAGTTTATTGATGAGCAATCCAGTGGTTGAGAATATGCGCTCAGATGGCATAGAAGTTGCAGGTACATATAGAACACTCCTAGCAACATACGCGACTTTCGGAAATTCGCTCTCGTGACGTTTCCACCAGTCAAGAGGTTTAGCGTTTGGCTCCATTTTCACAAGCAAATATCTCTGAAGTTCGTCAGAATTCTCTTGCTCGGTTAGAGGTTGAGTAAATTAGTTTCTAAAAGCTTTTTTGATTGGACAACGTGATTATAACCATACGATCTTTTTTGTTTTTCACACCAAGTCGGCACTTCCTTTACTTATTTAATCTTTTATCATGTTAAATGTAATTCGAGTTATTAGATCAAGACGGGTCGGTGTTTTAATTGCCATACGGTCTTATTTGTTTTTTTACACCAAGTCGGCTTTTCCTTTACTCATTTAATCTTTGATAATTTTAAATGTAATTCGAGTCATTGGATCAAGTGCAGGTCGGTGTTTTGATTGCCGATGCGATTAGAACCTATCATAATTTTGACACAAAGTGACTGTCTTTGTTAGGCAATTAGCGGGATTTATGACCGGTATACTGTCATCACCATAGCGACGAATTATCCGGACTAAACATTATGACACGAGGAACGACTTTTTGTACAATGTTTGAAGCAAATTTCACGAATACAAAGTCTTTGAAATTACTCGATTTTTTTTATTTTTTTCTTCCGAATATTCGATTCGGAAAATAGTATCCGAATATTCGGTCCGGGACCGAATATTCGGATATTCGTTGACATCCCTAATATATATATATATATATATATATATATATATATATATATATATATATATATATATATATATATATATATATATATATATATATATATATATATATATATATATATATATATATATTATAAATATAGGCTTACCGGCAAGGATTGTATGGGAAAAGCTTCGTTTGGATCATAACGGGTGGTATTTTATACGACGGGTGGATACAGGCCTCCAACCACTGCACGAAAGAAGAAGTATTGGCCGCCACGGATGGTAGTCTAGTGTTGCTATATCAGAAGGCAAGTTCGTCAGCTGAGCCTACTATTACTGGCCTTGTAAGTATAGCACATAGTTCTATATAACAAGAGCTGTCTCCATAGGGACATATGCCCCCGATAAACGCTTTGAAAGAAGTTATGAGCATTTTCGAAATCTTAGCGCATTTTTCGAAACCTTAACGCGAACCCTAAGTTCAAGGTCAAGGTCAAAGGGGTCAAAATTTGTGTGCGTATGGCAAGGCCTTGTCCATATACACATGCATATCAAATATGAATTTTACATCTGAAGCGACATAGAAGTGATGAGCATTTTTCGAAACCTAAACGCAAAGTGTGACGGACAGACGGACGGACAGACAGAAAGTGCGATCACTATATGCCCTCCTTTGGGGGCATAAACAGTAGAATACTTGCCATTTTTTAAACAGTCCGTACAAATGACGCTCTGTATCGGATATTTGTTTTTGTATTCAAACCAGATGTTCATGATAAAACGTTACATTTTACAATGATTTGGCATACGTGTGTGCCTATGCAAGGTGTTCCACGCGCACAAACAATATTTTGATTAATCCTTTTTTCCTAGTGGACTCTTTTATCCTTCTAAATTGGATCAATTTATTTCCAAAATTAGGGATGTGTAGTATATTTATTTCTATATTTAGAATAATTTTTACAGAAATTCTTTTAAGCAAACAGCGCAGACCCTGATGAGACGCCGCATCATGTTTGCCGAGGCCTTTTTTCTAGACGCTAGGCATAAATGGGTTAACTTAAAGTAAACTTAAATGGTCGGCTTAAAATAATAATCTCAACTACATGCTTCGTATTTCACTTGCTTCTCTAGTACCTCTGGCATTAAAGAGAATTTAAATAAGCATCGCATCTGTTTGTCTGCTTATCCATAAACAGTTATATTTTTGTGTTATATGAACATAAATGTTATGTATTATAATCTGAACCAATAAAATATGTTTAAGCTTAGTCACTCATACACGATTCTAAGATCATCACTGGGGATAAAATGTCGAAATGCAACATATTTGTGTAAATGCAGTGTAAGGACGCATTTCTAGTTTCAATTAAATATGCATATCCAGTTCTGTTTTTATACTATGGTCGAGTAAAAAACATACTTCCCAAATAATTTGCTGTTCCTTTTTTTTTTGGGGGGGGGGCGATGTTAAGAACCGATAAATTATGTAGGAACAAACGCTGTCGAATGGCTAGTAGATCGGTTAGATCGGTACGAAAGCAGATCTAAGGTAATACGTTAACTGTAATCCTAAAATCAGCATTTTAAAACTTAAAAGATTCAGAGATTGAAAGATTAAAACATGCAATCTTTTTATTGTTCGAATTTTCGTAAAAACATAAATGTGAATGTTTATGCATATTGTAATAAGGCCTGAACGTTGTTATTTGTTCCGCTAATAAATCGTGATTATTATATAAACTACATAGCGCTATGAATATATAGTAAAGCGAATATAATCGCATGTATAAAATAATATATTTTTTAACAAATTCTTTCGTTAATATTGATAATATTGGATTGGTTTTCACGTATAATGCATTGATATATGTGAAAGAGTACGCTGCTCACATACCAATTTGGACAAGCCGAAATGCAAGTCAGATGTGATAAGGCCAGTTATCTACTACTGCAAAACGAGTACGAGTATAAATAAAGCTAAAACAAATCTTTTATTTTAGAGCGCCGAAGAAGAGATTGCTTCAGTTATACCCACAAATGCCACAATTCCATACGCTTGGCTGAAGCAGATACCTTGGGTAATGGACACAATGTGGACCTTAGCTATAGGTATAACAACACTTATGTTTGAATGAAAACATAAACACTTAAGTAATATACCTTTAATTAATACATATTCATAAAAGTACCGTATTAATGAAGCATATTGCAAATTAACATGTATAATTTCCTTATAATAACATTCAAATTGTTAACGATGGAAAAATGATCAATGCATCGTTTGAGTACGTGAGTAATGAGTATGTATACTTGCATATCATGGATAATGTGATTTACTTTATTTTAAAATGTTTCTGTTTGACTAGAATCATATGAAATCAGGTCACGTTAGACGTTAAAAGTTAAATTAGAATTTCATTACTTATTTAAGGATGAATATATCTAGTACGAACATTCGCTGAAGTATGGAAAATGCATGGAAAAGGAAATGATCAACTTTGGATCTAAAAATGGTTTTCCAAGTTCACTAAATTAATCATATTTTTATTATACATATAAAGTGTTCATAATTTTACTTTGATATAAACAGGTCTAAACAATAGTATCAAATATCTGCGTGAGAAAGGCCTTAGTTTGCACAACTACACCAACAGTCCAGACTTCCTGGAAGCAATACAGAAAGGGACCAATGAGGCGTCCTTCCAGGGCATATCCGTAAGAAAACAATTATATATATATATATATATATATATATATATATATATATATATATATATATATATATATATATATATATATATATATATATATATATATATATATATATATATAAATACTATCGCGACCGTTGGGCGAAGCCGAAATCCAGTTTTGCAGAGTTAAGTCGACCTCGACCATTATGGCGAAGGCGACTTAATTCTCGTAATTAATTATTAATTATCTGTCGACGATTACGGTTTGAAACTTTGTACATTGATACAGTTCGACCTAGCAAATATTTAAATACATTTGAAGACGTTTTCAAATGTTAAATGAATTTTTCATGATTTTTTTTTAAAATAAATATGTATATGGTTATACAATCCAGGCTTAGGGCGAAATTTAAAATATGTGGAATTTATTCTCCAAAACTAATAATATATGTTGTGGGTTTGACCCTGTAAAGATTGTTTTTCGAACGCCGCCTTTGATAGTGCAGTTTATATAACGTTGGTTAGTTGATTTAGGCTTAAGAAATACATTTCAAAATTTCGACTTGTCCAAAAACACAGAGTTTTCTTTTCTAAACCGGAAACCGCTACGCAGTGAATGTTAGCAATCATAGCACCTTAATGTTGCTTTTGAGTAAAAATTCATGCATTACTGTTCTCAATGGTAAAGTTATTTTATTCAAATTTAAACAATATAAATACGATAACGCCATAATAAAATAACCACAACCGGTTTTGTCTTATTGTTGATCCAATTTCAGATTGATTGCGCGAAAATGATATAATTGGTACTATTTAATACTTTCTAGTGATGATGAATGTTTCTCCCTTGATTATTTTATGCAATTTCATAATTGTTGTGTTCTGGATTCATTTAAACGAATATGCTGCACTGTCACTTTATTATATGAAGGGCAATATTATGACAGTTTAAGCATCTTCTCTTACATTTGATGTTTTTATTTGTTAAAGAAATAGCATTATGTCGAAATATGTGAACGCATCTTTCTTTTGCCGCCGAAAAAGAATCTCATTATAAACCATATGTAATCGATTTAATGTTCATTCTTATGAGTTTTGGATTATTAGAGTGCTATACTGCCAGGCAGCTTGAGTTACACCCCCTTACATTTCATAAATAGAAGACAATACAAATATCGACATATCAACAAATAATGAAGTAAAATTACACAAACCGTTGAACCTGTATTAAGCAGCCATCTATGGGAAGCAGCAGATCTGACCAATTAGTGCAGGTGGCTGCTTAATAGAGGTGCATTTGCACTATATAAGGTCATTTTGGAAATCAAAATTGTGCTTGCTTATGACAAGTGTTTGAAAACAGAGGTGGCTACTAACACAGGTTGTACTGTAGCTATTTCAAACGTATGAATTTTCAAAGATTAGAACGTCTAAATGTGTAACTGTGTCCTAAATAATGTGTATGGTATCGCCGTATTGTTGTACAAAATGCATAATTTATAGTATTCATAAATAAACATTAAAATTAAGAAAAAATCAAAGCAGGTAATACAAACTATTGCTTTCAATGATCATGTTTTCCACAAATATACACTCTAAGACAATGCACAATTTTACACAAAAATACTGCAACATGCTTAAATTGGCAATAATTTCTAACGCTTTATTAATCTGTAAAGGATTTTAAACACACATGGTAGGCATATATTCAATTCACGAAACTAGTTCCATTATAGTTTGCGCATGTGTTAATTTCCAGCATTAGGTAGAATTTTCTCGAGTATAAAGCATTGAGACAATCAGTTTACCTTGTATAGGTGGTATTTCTAGGTTTTATTGTAAATTATTTTATATAAATAGGATATTGATAATATGATTTATTGTTCATAGTATTAAGTGTTTGTTTTTTCCTTATTAGTAGACTTCTACGCTTCTCTCCGGGATATTCACAAATATGCATTAAACACGTAATCAAACCAGTATTATGTCTAAATGTCTGAACTCGTATTCCTTTCTTCTAATTTCAATCAATGTTATCCAAATGAAAGATCTACAATCACAAAGGTATTCAAATAAAAACATTGTATTTACTGCATGTAAATAGATTTAATTCGGAACTCGCACGCTGTGGGTTTTTCCGATTTCTGAGCGCACGGGAGGTACAAACATTGTCATTAATACAGTAATGACCAGTAACGTCGATATCCGATTTGCTTCCCATTCAGTAGTGGATAATACGTATTTAAACGACAGTAGTGTTTCTTTTAGGAAATGTCAAAATTCAAGTATTTTGTTGTTATATAATATTATTATTATCATTGATAATTACACATAACAAAACTAATAAAATTAAACACGATCGAGATTAGTTCATTTAAAGAAAAAATGATTAAATCATGGTATTTTTTATCAACTATAACGAACGTTTGAGCAGAAAAGTGGTGTTGACTATCAGCGATAAGAGAAATTATTGATTCACTCTCTTTTAAAATATGCTAGTCAGCTTTTGTTTGTACCTAACGCGTGTGCTCAAACATCGGAAAAACCCAGACATGAGAGTTCCGAATAACAACTATTGTCAGCACTTCGACTGTTCGGCATTTTTATTAAAACGTGGCAACAAATATGAAAGATGGTGCATATTAAACATTAGAAATATCATATTAATCATTGTTAAAAAAGTTGGGATGTGTGGCTTATTCGTCAACATTTTCTTCAGAAAACGACGGACGTTATTTCCCAAACTCACCGAAATGCGTACAAATGACAAACAAACACAACGCCAAAAATTTATACAAAATAAAATTAAACGGCCACTGTTTCGATAAAACATAGATCTATTTAAGCTTTTGAATTCGTTTTACATGTGCGAAATGTTCATGAGCTATTTTAGTGTTACCGGTATCTTTGTTTTAAAGCGTCATTATGTAGTTTATGCTTATGTCATAGACCATATATCATACATTGTATTTTACGAGAAAAATAAAATGCGTATGATGATCAAAATAAAATGCGTCCGGATAGTTTGAAGTTAATACCCTAGTGACATTGATGCAACAACAACTTCACCAGAACAAAGAAGAAAACAAACATGGGATATAAGCTAAAAGGTATGGTGCTAACTAAAACGGTGTATGAAATGCTCTCTTATGCTGGAATTGTTTACACAATGTCCTTTGAAAACAGATATTGATATAATATGTTAATAATAATAATAGTTTCGTAATGCGAATACATGCTAAAAATATAATTTCAAATGTGTGAGTTTATGCTTTTTAAGAGGACGCATCAAGTCACTGGTTTGACCATCCGTTTCCTCGCCATTTCGTCTGTTCGTCCGTCCCTAATCAATTCCAGAAACTATTGAATCCGTTGTATTCAACTATAAAACATCGTGAACTACCAAGAGGAGATGCGGATTAAGTATTATCGTTCCGGGTCAATTATATCCATCTGACTTATGTACTTTGAATATTTCTGCAATATACATAAACATTCCTCGCCAGTTCTGAGAAACAACTTAACGGTTTTTATGGAACTATAAACAGCCTTAAGTACAATATATGATGCGCATTTCTACATGTAGCTCCGGGGAAATGATTTATGTTTGAGTAATTGCTCTTTAAAGATTTCTACATTTTACATAAATACTTTTTCTTTTCTACATTAATTCAGGTAACTTTATTGTTGAGGCATAAAAAAACAACTCTACAAATGTTACATTTTCCAACCAATTTGTACGTGAAAGGGATCTATTGGTGTATCAGACAACAATATATAATATTGAATGCCTATTCTTTCATTAAAATGGACAACAACAAAAACGCATTAACATATTAGCAAATAGAAAAGATCAAGTTAAAATATGAATTCCAAACGAATGCATACTGATAGATTAACACGTCTGAATGCTCTACTGTGATCAAAATAATTGGTATTGTACCGCCGTATTTTTATGTGAATGCATATAGTACTCATGAATATACATTACATTCAGATAGTGTATATTTACTTCAATGCAGATGTGTCCCACTAATGTACACTCTAATTATTAACGAACAATTCACACACAAATACTGCTAAATGCTTGATAATCTAAAGTTCATAGAAATACCCAAAACGTTGATTGGGCAGTGTGTTGTCATTATTACTCATAATAAGTTATGATAACTGGCATTACGAGAAGACTGATTTGAAGTACAGCTTTATATATAAGAAAGTTGTAATTAAAATTTTCAGCATTCAATACAGAATATTTATTTTCATTTATAGTTGTATGAAGTTGCGTTTGGTAAAAATGTTAGAAATTACATTTAGCTACATATGCATTTTGTTTTATGAATTGAAAATTGCAAATTATTCATAATTATTTCCAAACACAACTTTCTAGTTATCAGCATAACAATGTGATGATAGGCTACGTTGGTGTGTATTTTTAAGTTTGTTAGGTCCCCCCCCCCCCACGCGTAAAAAAGTTGTTTGTTTCAACTAATATTGCCAAAAAGGAGGATATGTACGTCGGCCTAACGTTTTAATTTGACAATTGTTTTACACTATATTTTATACTATACACACGCTATTTTGAAACGTCAAAAAATTGTTAAGGGTCGGTTGCAAAAAATAGGGACGGTCGGATCAGTGGAAACAAACAACTTGATAAAGCTTTTGTGCGGACCAAGCTCAAGTCCCAGCTCTCCTATCTATTCAGTGTACACTCATGAAAGTTGGGCTAACGTTTGAAAGATTTTCAGCAACTTTAAATGAAAGATATTTTGATGTCGTCTTGTGCTGTGGGAGCGGTGCGGGGTACCCGGAGGAAACCCCCCCTTGTTCGGTATGATGACCACAAACAAAGCTCAAATGCACCAGGAGCAGGAATCAAATCCGGGTCGCCTAAGTGATAAGCGAGTGTGCAAACGAGCGTTCCGATAAAACGATAAAGATTAATACATTTTACCCGACGGCATGTTCCGGTTTTCCACGAAGAACGCGATAACGTCCGACGAATTTTCTTTTATGTTTGACACAAGTGAGTGCATACTTATAAATGTTTCATTTAATGGTTGGTTGATTGATATATCGATTGGTTTATAATTACAAATCAAATGCAGCTACTGAAGATGTAGACTTCTTTTCATTTTTTACGCAAATCTCCACATCGCTGTTTGACAGGAAATAAACTAATGGTGCACTGTTACTTAAAATAAAATTTAGCACAAAAACAAAACATGCGTATCATAATTTCGTTCTCGATTGGTGATAATTTATAGCAATAAAGTGGAAGGCTACTCAAAAGAATGAGTTTAAATGCCCACATCTTCAAAAGAAACACAAACAAAATGTGCCGATTTCAGTTTACATAACTGGAAATAAGCACCAATTTGTAAGACAGAAGAGTGCGACGGTTATGTCGTCAGTGTTTGAATGGCATTTGTTCAAATGAGTCATATAATTATCGTATTACGTATGTTCATCCTTTTGAAGAAATTTGTTCAAGGACCCATTGGCTTTAGTGGAAACCGAGAAAAAACAAAGTGACATTAACAGCTACTCATAAAGCTATTTCAAGAAAAATGTTTCACCACTTAAGAAGTCCAATTCATTGTTCTCAATACTGAGCGAATTGTACATTCTTTCCTCAAAATCCATTCGATGTTGATATAAATAATTACACTAGGCTTGTTATTGTTGTACTATTGCTCTAAAATAATACCATTAGCGCCATTTTGATAGATTCGCACATTTCCAAATACTGTAAGTAATTTATTTAAAGCGACAAAATGCTTTACGCAAGGCTACAGACCACAGTTACTTTTTGGAAAAGTTTTAGTACATGCATTTAACATGGTGTTGGTCTATCTTTATTTTAACGGCTTCAATTTCTAACATTAAGGTTTATTCCTCTTTTCGACTGAATACTAGGTAACATCCCAAAAGCGCTTGTAAGTACATGTAATTGAATAATTGAAAAGGAGCTCCAAAATATAATTAGAGCTAGAAAAAGATGTTCAATAAATATCAACTGTTTATGCTGAGAGGAATTTCATATGATCCAAAAACAATCAGCACAATTATATGCATTTACAATAAGTAACCAGATCATCGGATAGATTTTGCGTTGAGATGCTGCTACGTTTGTTGAGCTGTAGTTAATATAATGATTGTAATCAGTATACGCATATATTATTCATTCGAGCATAGGCATAGGAAAATAAGCTCATACGTCGACCTTATACTGGTTTTCAAACAGAACTTCAAAGTAAGATTTTGACTACAATTAAACTGCTAACAGGGTTGAAAAATAATGAAAAATAAAGCGCAGTATTAAGTACGATTTTTATTGAAAGTACTAAACTTAAATGTAAAAAGACTTCAGATGGTCTCAAGGTTTATACCTTTGTACAAATGCACCATTCCATTAAAACGTACGAAAAATAGAAATGCTCTTGAGACATCTGCTCCCTAATGCTAGAAATGCATACAAATAGAAACTGTTCTTTCAATATAAATAAGTAATACTCCAGCTGCCCAAGATGTGTCGCTCTCTCAACAATTAACATGCTTAGTCCTTTGTACATGGCAAATGACCAACTGCCAAAACAGCACGGCATACTACGTAAGAACACACAAAAAATGCAAACGTCATTGAATAAAGCTGGGATCAATGCCTTGGAAAGGTAAACGATAAGCATTGTGGTTTTAAACAAGTTTGTGGGTACTGGAAACTCACACTTTGCACAGCGATCTTCAAACAACATATTAGTGTAAATAGAAATTTACCTCGTATGATCGTTAATAAAAATAAAAGGAAACAATGGAGAACGCATGTGTTCAATCGAGTTACGATTCAATTAATCAATGTTCAGAAATAACCAGAGCAACAATTACATTGTAACAACTTTCTGAGACACATTGCAATGTAAAAATGAACAAATATCAGTTACTTCTTGTTTAGGTCAAAGCATCTTTGCGCAAGTGCTAGAAGAAGAGAGACGATATTGTGGTTCTTAAGACCCAACTTGTACCGATTGGTTGTGTATGCATATAGAACAGAAGAATTTCAAAAATAATAAAAATATATAAATATAGCATAAAAATAACTGAATAATGTTATACTAATGTTTTACCAATCAACAGAAAGTAACTATTAGGTAAAATATATGTGTTAACCATATTAAATGTAACGACGCTAAGAGAGTAAAATATTAATTACTACAAATGTAAAGTCATTTTTGGATTAAAAAAGCATTAACAATTAGAAACGTGTATTAACTTCAATGATGAGGAGAGCATATTTACGAAAAGTGCCAGGGATCTATGATCACGTGATACATTGTTGTGGTACTTCAACGGAATAAAATGGTGTCTATAACGACAGAACGGGTATTTGTTTTTTTGTTTTTGCTTTTCAAAAACATTAAATAGTACGAATGTTTCTTGCAGCACATAATCTAAGCAACAATATTACGAATCCATAGGCGCTTAACTTGTCTGTGTACTCACTGTCGTTTTGGAGAATACACTGCAGAGATTGTTCAAGTGAACGGATATTTTGTCAACGATAGCCGTAAAACTAATAAGCCACAAACTATAAAACGACCATATCATGTCTGTTTTAATAAATTTGAGAACACAATAGCGTAAAAACAGAATAATTTAATACCGGTATTTGTGTAGTAAAGGCAATTGGTTTGATTCTCAAACAATTTAAAACCATTTAAGTGCATTTTATGCAGGGCTTAAATAGATTTTGTGGAGCGTAATCGATTGTTCAATACACATGTTTGTTTTTTAATTGTTTTAAAAACTTAATTGTTCGTGATTTCATTGAATATTTTTTGGTTGATATCAGTCATTGATGACCAAAAACGGCTTCGCTTCTACAGTCCTATATTCATTCCATTATCGTTATTTATCATATAGGTATCATATAAAGTTCAGATGCAACTCGTTACGAAAACAGGCTTCCATTGGACAGCAACAGTTTCCAATGATTAGTGAATAGAAATAGGACTGCCAGGTCGTCTAGAGCATTACCAGTGACAGAACACACTTAACACAATCCAGTATGCATATATAACTTTTCAAACCAAGTTGTCTCAGACAGTTTCAAATAAAAAATAGATGTGTCCATAGGACACGAATACCGCGCTGATGAACGCTTATCACAAAATTGGGTAATACTTTCCAAGTAACGCTACAGACAGAATCCAAGTATTAAAACTTACAAAGGACAATTACACAGTGTGCAATGTAGTGTTATTGTTCTGTTATACAGCACTTTTTGTTCAATGATTTCCTTCAGCCTATGGAGTAACAAGTTAATATCACTTAAAACTTCAAGTTATGCTACAGACAAAAGGCAAGCAAAGCAATAAAACTTGGTTCCTTTGCACTGCACTTCTTCTCAAGGATATTTTTTGCATATGAAGTTTCAAGTCTATATCACTTATAGTTTTCAAGCAATGTTCATGACAAAAAAGAATAACATTTACAAAGGGCAATTACTAAAAAATATGCAAGAAATGGCAATGGTTATTTTGCACTGCTATCCTCCTCAATGATATATTTAAGCCTATGAAGCTTCTATTCAATATCACTTTTATCCTTCACCGCGGACGGACGGACAGAAGTGACTCTTATAACCCTTCACCCATTCTAATTTTCAAGTCTATATCACGAACAGTTTTCAATTAATCATGAAAACCCAAGTATACAATTAAAAATGGCAATAACTAGAAAAGATTAATTGTTCTTTTGCACTGCACCTCTCAATTATGTCTTTCAGCATATGAAGTTTTAATTCAATATCACTATAAGCTTTCACCACGAACGAACAAACGGGCAGACGGACGGACGGACACAAAGGGGTGAATCTTAATGCCATTCACCTATTCCAAGTTCCAGGTCTATATCACGTTTAGCTTTAAAGGCGATATTATTATAGCGACATTTGAACACAGTCGCTTCGTTTGTCACCCAAAATGTCGTGTTTCGATTCGTGTGTCGTGTGTCGCGGTGTAAAATTAGACCGCGACACACGACATTCGAATAAAAAGGGCGACATTTGAATAATAAAATGTCGCGTGTCGCTTCGTGTGTCGCCCAAAATATCGTGTGTCGCTTCGTGTTTCGTCCTTTGACAATAACGACCCACGAAGCGACGCACTATATTTTGGGCGACACAGGAAGCGACGCGCGACATTTACCACGATATATCGCCTTTTGGGCTACCTACAAAAGGGCGACATTTGAATAATAAAATGTCGTGTTTCGATTAGTGTGTCGCGCAGATTGTCATTTGTATGGTGATGTAGGGACCTATACAAACTGCTTGACATATTGAATATTTCTGCTGAAAAACAATTCATGTTCTTGTTTTATTTGTCTAGCAAATAAAAGTAGTGTATGGTAAAGCTCGTAAGTGGTGTGCCTTTAAAACTTTAGGTCTTACTCTTTAACGAATTATGTTATTTTCTCTTGAGAAAACACTTAAGGAAAAACATTACAATAGAGCTATATCCATTCACATATAAATATACAACTGATATGGATCGATTTATTAGTTCTTGTACTACGAATTGACTGAGGATGTTAGGTTTTTGGTATTTGTCTGTGTGATTTTAAATATGTTTAAATAGTAAACTATATATATATATATATATATGATAGAGTTAATGCTAAGTTAGCTTCATTTACAAACTTCCATTAAAACTGTATGCCCGGACATGCGCACAGTATATGCAATGACATATTTACATGTACGTCACCGAAGCTGTTTACATGTATATACAGCATTATCGTGTTACATAGAATTCTAACAAATGAAACACGATTGCGATTAGTTCATCTAAAGAAAAATGATTATTCGTGGTATTTGTATAAACTATAACAAACATTTGAGGAGAAAAAGAGTGGTATGTAATATTTAAAAAAAAGAAATTGTTGATTCACTCTCGTTTAAAATATGCGAGCCAGCTTTTGTTTGTACCTACCGCGCGTGCTCAAATATCGGAAATACCCAGACCGGATATTTCCGAAAAACAACTATTACAACCGTTTGCCGTTGTAGTCATTCACAACACAGAGGTATTACTCGCTGACCCGCACGTGCATGCGTAATTGAAACAGTTATACCGGTCAGTGATGCAGAATTAAAACAAATACGGTGAGAAGCGCAAACTGGCAAAATACTTTAAGGCCGTAAAAAGTCATTTTAGATTTAAAATGAACGAATTATCATTTAAAAATGGTAGTATCTTCAAAGTGCGTTTGCTAGTCACCCGACAAGCTGATCAGGGAGGTAAAAGACACCCCTTTGGCTGCAAGAAAAAAAGAACTCTGCGCTCTACATAGTATGTTTTGGCAAAAATGTCAGACTAAATAACAAAATATGCACTTGCATGTCCAATGTGCGATAAATACCGACCGAATGCGAAAGAACATCTACTACCGCATGCAATTCCTTAACGTCCATGGCGAAATGTGCCATTTAATTTGTTTGCATTGAACAACAAGTTGTCGTTGCTTGCAGTCGCCATTTATAGATCAATTCGTAAGAGTGCACTTCAAGCATAAGTGTTATTCACAAACTCAACGTACACTTAAGGTAACGCATCCGTAATGATTTCCCGCGATTTCTTCAAAGATCGAAGAGTCTTATTGCCTGTTTACTTATGGATATCTAATTTCAACAGGTTGTGTGACGTTCGTGGCCGAGAGGTTAAGGCGATAGATAAGAAATAATTTGGGATCTTCCCGCGCAGGGTCGAATCCTGCCGACAACGCATACTTTTGCGACGCGTTTTATTTCTTTTCTAACGTAATTTGATTTAATATAGCATAAAAGCTATGTTTATTGTTCAATATGTCACAATTGTTATCATTTGTTTAATGTAATTTTTAAAATTACATAACGTTATGGCTAAATTGGGTGATTAACAGCTGAAAATACGAATCATGCATGTTGCATTTTTATTTTTATTTCAAAAAGTAAACTGTAAATCTGTATATTTCTTGGTATATTTGCTGTATATACTGTATCTATAAAAACTCACTTCAAAATATTACATAAATGACACTATTTTGAATTTTATGACACTTTGTTTTTAACCAACTCAATTTCTACTTTGATGAAACCACTTACATTTCATGGCGCTCTGCCATAGATAACATGTTATAAAAAATGTTTGTAAAAGAATATAAAGAAGTGAACCTTCAGCTGCTGGAGCAGTATTGCATTCTCATTATATACAATTAGTTGGTCCTTTATTTAAGGCAAGTGACCAATTGCCTTAACAGTACAAATCAGCACAATACAAAACAACATAAACACATATAAGAATAAAGCTGGGGTCACCGCCTTGGAACGGTCAATGCAAAGCATTGGGGGTTTAAACCGGTTTTAGAGCGCTCAACCTAACACTTGGCCCAGCAATATTCATGATACTTATAAGTGTAAATAAAATTAAACATCATAGCATTGTAGCTCAAATTAAATAATAATAAAAGGGAATTAAAACACATTTAATTTAATTACCATTTTATTACTCAATGGTAGGAAAGAGACCAGAGCAACAGAGTTACAATTTTTTGAGGAACGATGAAATGAAACTACGAACTAGTGTCAACTACGTCCCTTCTTTTTAAAAAAAGATTTAAGAATATAGCATCATAAAGTTAATATTTCAGATCATCATCGCGCAAATACAGGAATAAGCAGCAATAATGGGTGTCAAAGATCCATATTACATAGCTTGGTTGTTTATGTGACTTCAAAAAAATTAAAAATAAATCAAACACGAAACACCAGAGAGAAAATATTAATACAATTTAACGCTTTAAACCCGATGACCTATGCATGTAGACTTAAACAGTGAAAGTATGTCGTATGAAGCAATATAGAAGCAATGAAGTAAAAAAATTCAATGTAGCCAAGAACAGTGAAAGAGTATCGTATGACGCAATTGAGAAGCGATGACACGATGATGTGAAAAAAATCTAGGGGCAGTACTGTAAAATAAAAAATAAAAATATTAAAGGGGCGGTACTGTACAATCGCAATACCAATAAAACCAGCTTAGGTGATTGAATATTTAAGAATCAAACATATAAAATGGTAATTCCATTAATAATTCCAAAATTTTAAGAGAAGAAATATATAATGAATCAAAACCCAACAAGCATGTGTTTAAAAGTACGTTCACATCACATCCGTTTGATAAAAATGAGTTAATTAAATTGAAAAGTTTAATATAAACATTTTCTTAAAGATATTTTAATTTGCGAACATCAAAACATCTCCATAAAATGATGGGTGGGAAATTCAATTAGTTAGATGCCATTTTAAAGAAACATTATAGTTTGATATTAAATCATCATACGTTGAGTAAATTTTAGCGAATTTACCTCGTAGGTTACTCCGTAGAATACTTATTTTATCTTGTTTAAACTTTAAACACCTTTACTGCATCTTTGCACGCCTACTGCATACCCATATTTGGAAATCTAGATGAATTATGGAACGTTCATATACCCCAGCGGTTCAAATAAACAGGACAAAAGCCGAGCGTGGGGTGGTTTTGAAAAAAATCAGTATATTTTTTAAAGCATGCAAAGCCTACCTACACATTTGCATGTAGTTCAGTGAAATGATGCTGATTAAGAAAATTATACATTATATTATATATGGAAAGGTTCCCAATACGCGTGCGCTACCTTAAGCAGAGTAGATTCTCCTAAACCTTTTACATCTGATAAAGGTCCAAAGTTCTCATTTAGAGAGTTTGTCTGATTTTGCAAAACAGTGAAATACTTGTCTTGGCTGGGCTGGTCAAGGCACGGCAGTTAGATAAGAACAAAGCATATCACGGCATGCTGGGCGAGATTAGCAGGTAAGGGAAAGCTTGGGACAGACAACGACATGGAAGGTCACGCAAGGGAAGGGAAAAAATATGTTGGACAGGCTTTGTCGGAACAGACAGGACAGGGCCTGGGATACCTTAATATTCGAATTCCCAATACCTAGCTTGGTATTATTACTTGGATCGATATTCATTTAAGTTCGAATACCCAATACAATGGAAGAAACTTCCCGTTCGGGAAACTAGGGGAATCCCAATATTGGTTTCCTGATCGGGAAACTCATAGACAAAATTTGCATTTTTATTCCCGATCGGAAAATAAAACAGCAATTTTATGGTGGGTTCAGAAAATGGGCTAAGGGAAACTTTAAGATACAAAAAAATCTGTTTTTAACAACGCCTTTCTGTAGAGGAAATACATGTGTAATTTTTTACCGTGAACATTTTGTTTAAGTCCATGGTTTTCTTTCAATAAAGTTGCGAACTTTGTATGATCTACGTAAAAATGTTAATGTCAGTGGTTTCCCGAATTAGAAACCAAATTTCCTGATCGGGAAACTATCAGAATTGACTGAATTGCTGTTCATGCTTGTGGACTTTATCTAGCACTGACAATTGCTCTTTTCTACGAAAGCCTATAAAAACCACTTAAACTTTAAATAAAAGAGTGCAAACATGTATTAACGCAAAAAAGGCGTTTCTATGCAAATAAACACGTAATATCGAAAACAAACGCATTATAACGTTAATAAACGTGTAATAACGCGAAATAAAGGCATACTAGTTCGAAATAAATGCGTACAAAATCTACAAAAGGCGTAATAACGCAAACTTAAAGGCGTACACACGCTAAAAATGTCGTAATAACGCAAAACTTACAGGCGTACATACGCTAAAAAGGGCGTAATAAGGTAAAGAAAAAGGCGTACAAACGCTTAAAAAAGGCATAGCGTCAACCTAAAAGGCGTACAAACGCTAAAAAGGCATAATAACGCAAACTAAAAGCGTACAAACGCTTAAAAGGGCGTAATAACGCCAAACTGAAAGGCGTACAAATGCTAAAAAGGCGTAATAACGCAAACTAAAAGCGTATAAACGCTCAAAAAGGCGTAATAACGCCAATATCAAAGGCGTTCAAACGCTTTAAAAAGGCGTAATAACGCCTTGTGCACTATATAAAGTGATGGCTTCTTTGAAGACGTTAATTCAAATCAAAGCGTTATGAGTACATTTGAGTTTATTGAATTTGTAAAGACAATTTCAGTCTTTCTGGAAATCGTCCCTGAAAGTCAGCATAGGCAACCGACATTTGTACAGATTCAACTTATTGTCATCCCCTATGAATGGATTGGTTTTATACGGAATACTCGATAGTGCGACGATGCTGTTATTGTAACCATCCACACCGGAAGGCGACAGTACGATGGCGATAACACGTCATAATGATGTTGATAACGCGACAGTTCGATTATGAAAACGCAATATCACGAAATTTCGCGTTTTCGTTATCAAGGTACTTTCATCGTGATTGCGCGTTTGCATCGTACTAATATCGAGTATTGCGTTTAAGATCAACCCGTTCATAGGCAATATCCATATCAGGATTGCGTACATTTGCCCGTTTGCAATTAGTAAGACAGCTTGATTTCAATTTTCAATCTTAAGCATCATGGCTAGATTGTTTTCATTTATAAACCGAAATGAAATATACAAGTTTATTTGTATGTGATGAATGCAAATTACAACTGAAAAAAACGAAAATTACATCTTTGTCATCAATTTAATTATTTAGAAACGTACAGTTTAAACATAAATTTGTGAAATCAAGATATACGCAAAATATCTTTTTTCAAATGTATTTCTTGTTCAACATAACCAGAGATGACACATTTTCAGTTAAAATACAGTTTTAACTTGTGTCACTCGTAGTACGATACGTAATGCTGCTTGAGCGATGAAACTGTATAAACATATATTAACCAGCATGTGCACTTGCGCATCCGGATATTTTGGATCATGTTTACGTATGCACAGTTATGGCCCATATTTAGCAAAAAAGGACTGTAAAACTGTGTAACACGTAAATCTATAGTAGTTTTGCTAGATGATTGATACTTAACAAACACATTTTCAGCATGTAAATGTAGGCACTTTAGTATCTTGATGCATTTAACATGTAAACATATTTAAGGACCCTTTTTGCAAAACGACAACAACAACCCAATAGCATTAAAGTCTTTTTTCGCGTATAAAACAAAAACTGTGTAACTGCTAGCTCGATTATGCGTGTCTTATATTAATATTAATCACCACGTGTTTTCCGAATTCAATTAGTGTTCAATGCTCCTGCTGCATAAATTGTCGCAAGTCATCTACGTTAAACGCGATGTAAAAGAGCTACGCCCAATTAAAGAAACACTATTTATATGTCTAAATCACTCATCCAGGAACATAGCTATTATATGACATATATTTATTCATTGCAAAGGTATCATAATTATTGTTAAAAACATTTGAATGTATTAACAGTGGGCAAAAAAGAAAGATACGTCACAGAAAATAAAGTGTTTTTACACGTCAAAATATTTAGTCACACATATCGTTGTAGACGATTTAATCCTAATAGAATTAGCTGTCGTAAACATACACTTGGAAACTCTTCTAACGCAACACTTTGCAAACATGAATATCTCAGTCATTAGTAAAAAATATGATTTAAACGTGTACATGTGATCATTTGACTTCATTTAACGTACTGTCGCCTTGCTATGTGGATGGTTCCACTAACAGCATCGTCGTACGTTTAAGCAATAGGCATAAAATCAACCCATTCATAGGGGTTTGTACTACCAGGATTCCGTACACATGTCTGTTGCCTATTCTGGCTTATAGAGACGATTTCTAGACAGACATAACTTGTCTTTACCAAAACAATAAATTCAACTGTATCCATAACGTTTTGGTTTGATTTAATGTCTTCAAAGATGCCATCACTTTATATTGTACAAAAGGCTTTATTACAACTTTTTAAAGCGTTTGTACGCTTTTGAAATTGGCGTTATAACGCCTTTTTAAGCGTTTGTACGCCTTGAAGTTTGCGTTATTACGCCTTTTTTATCATTTGTTCGCCTTTTAGTTTGGCGTTATAGCACCAGTTTTAGCGTTCTAGCGTTATGACGCCTTTTAAGCGTTTGTACGCCTTTCAGTTTGGCGTTATTACGCCTTTTTGCGTTATTACGCGTTTATTAGCATTATATTGCATTTCTTTGCGTTATTACGTGCTTGTTATCGTAGTTACGCCTTTATTTGCGTTAATACGTGTTTGTTATCGTAGTTACGCATTTATTTGCGTTAATACGACTTCGAACTATTTTTATGTCCCCGACCACTATATTGGGGGACATATTGTTTTTGCTCTGTCTGTTGGTTTGTTGCTTTTTTGTTTGTGTGTGTGTTTGTTTGTTTGCGTCAAACTTTAACATTTGCCATAACTTTTGCAATATGGAAGATATTTACGCAACTTCATATATGGCATGCATGTGTATCTCATGGAGCTGCACATTTTCAGTGCTGAAAGGTCAAGGTCAATGTCATCCTTCAAGGTCAAAGGTCATATATATGGGTCAAAATCGCTCATTTAATGTACACTTTTGCAATATTGAAGATAGCAACTTGATATTTGGCATGCATGTGTATCTCATGGAGCTGCACATTTTGAGAAGTGAAAGGTCAAGGTCAAGGTCATCCTTCAAGGTCAAATACTAAATATATGGGGACATAGTGTTTCACAAACATATCGTGTTTTTTTTAAATAATTTTTAGTGGTACTAATGGACTTTCGTTCTTTTCTGATGTTAGTTGTTTGGACAATTTTCTGAGTAGGCTAAATTTTCCAGTATGTATGCATAGAGCTGGTGTCACATTGTTAAGGAAATTGGCCGCCTTCAACTTTTGATGCCATGTTTGTGTTTATGTCTAGAAATTATGCAAGTATACATTGACTGGATACATATGTACTTTTTCCTGATTAGGAAACTATTTTTCCCAATCAGGAAACCACTGAAACTGTCAATTCCGATAGTTTCCCGATAGGGAAATTTGGTTTTCTAATTCCGGAAACCACTGATTTTACCATGTTTACGTAGATTATACAAATTTTGGAACTATATTGAAAGAAAACCAGGGCCTTAAAAACAATTTGCACGGTAAAAAATTAGATATGTAAGTCCTCTACAGAAAGAAAGTGTTGATTTTTTGTATATTAAAGTTTACCCCAAGCCCATTTTCTGAACCCACAATAAAATTGCTTTTTTATGTCCCGATCGAGAATAAAAATGCAAAGTTTGTCCATGAGTTTCCCGATCAGGAAACCAATATGGGGATTCCCCTAATTTCCCCGAACAGGAAGTTTCTTCCACTTCAATACCCAGCTGGGTATACGACCTTGGCTCAATATTTGCAATAGTTTGAATACCCAATACCCAGCATGGTATCCGAACTTAGCTTGATATTTGCTCAAGTTCGAATGTCCGATAGCAAGCTATGTATTCGTCTATGGCCTGATATGTGCTTAAGTTCAAATGTCCAATTTACAGATGATTATTCGACCTTGGCATGATATTCGTTCAAGTTCGAATTTGGCTCGGTATTCGCTAAAATTCAAATACCCAATATGCAATCGTGTATTCAATGTTCGCTATATATTTGATTAATATAAGTTCTGGATTCAGAATAACCAGACCCGATAAAATGAAACCAGATCAAGTATAAAGTACATATCTTGCTTTATCAAAAAGCTTTAGAGATAGTTAAATTGAGTTTATCATTCAGATTATCGTCAGAAGCAGGAATAAGGTTGTAAGAGGAGGGAATTATGTACAAAGCTTGGTTGTCTATGTCCATCTATAGCCCCACACAAAAGTAAAAGTTAATTTGTTTAAATTGGATAAAAATCAAAAAGCCAATTACAATTAAAATATTATAGCTAAAAACAAGATTCATAATGCGAAAAGAAATTTAATCAGAAATAATCAAACGATATGATCTACATACGTCAGTAAGAGTAAACATTATTCGACTTTGACGTAATACGACACCGCGCTCCTCTTGACATCTGATGCCTTCTAATTTGTAAACGATGTGCTCTCTAAAGCAATCTCTTGCACGATGGTAACATAACATTAACCTCTGTGTTCGGCTCGGAAAGAAGTCCGTACCAAATAATGGGATTTTAAGTCACATGATCAAAACATTCAAAGTGACACATCAATTAAAATGCGCATTTTAGAATAACTACTTTAAGTGCTGTATTTCAAGAATTTAAATGGACTTAAACGTGTCACGTATTATTTAATATAGGGTGTACACAACAATGCATAAACAGTTGAATCTGTGTTAAGCGACCACATATGGGAGGCAGCAGAACTGACCACTTACAGCAGGTGGCTTCTTAATAGAGGTGCATTTGCACTATAAAAGGTCATTTCGGATATTAAAATATCATAAATATATAATGTTCATGACGTTACTTCCGGCATAACAAGTTTTAAAAAGCTCCGTTAAATTATGCGCTTTATCTAAGATTTTACAGAAAATAACAATGATATCAATGTGAAATTTAATGTAAATAATAGAGTATTTGACAGCGGTCATTTTGATACCAATTGAACATGGCAGAACGGATACAGAATTGCGCGTTGATCGCTACAAAAAAATCCGGACTTGAAACAACAAGTGGACCGATGGAAACAAGAGACTACGAGTTAAATAGTGAAAAGGCAATGAGAAAGAAACTCTATGCGACCACAAGGGACCACGCGATTGTCAAGGTGACTGGTGGTGGGCTGAAAATCGAATTTAGTACTGGTATGTATGAACTTTTCAAAAGCTGTGCTGATGAGTTTTACCAGTCTGAAACTTTGAAATTTAAATGTCAAAAAACATCAGTGTATGATAATATTGGTAGTTTAGTGGAAACTAAATACAGGCTATCATCCGGAAGAAATGGTGTGTATACAATTAACTTGTATCACACAAAATGTTCGTGTCTGGTTAATGGGAAAATGGTGAATCAGTTTGCGGAAAGTGACTTATTAGAAATCATACAACTCACTTCAAATAAATTAATAACAGAAAACTTGACCGTCGATGAAGTGAACGCAAAATTTCAAGAAATTCTTCAAGAATGCATGCTAGTGTTGACAAATAAACAAACTGAAG
Organism: Dreissena polymorpha; assembly: GCF_020536995.1. Classification (NCBI taxonomy): domain Eukaryota; kingdom Metazoa; phylum Mollusca; class Bivalvia; order Myida; family Dreissenidae; genus Dreissena; species Dreissena polymorpha. The sequence goes on from NC_068359.1 coordinate 87,039,613, forward strand.
AAAAAGATGTATGTTGTTTGAGACCGGAAATAAATGATTTCAATTTCATGGTAAATACCAAGCAACCTGAACATTTCGAATCGGTGTTAAAAGTTCAACACGTGAAAATTGACGCAAGTACTCAAACGGAGAGCACTGGGATTGAATTTGATTTTGAAACACTTTTTTGTTTGATTCAAACCATTCAAAAGTCTGTAAGTGATATGCGCAAAGATGTATGTGAGCACAGCTTAAACACCAATCGCGGATTCAATGAGATGAAAGACATTATCCATAGTGTAAAAGTAATTAGTACAACGAATTCCCGAGGTACGGAAGACAAATGCGATTGTTTACAGGAAAACGTTCAAGACCTGAAGCAAACACTCGACCAATTAAATATATCTGTACAGAAAAAATTTCAATCGCTCGGAGATATACTTAAGGCAAACTCCCTACCAAGTGTTCTTTCCAAAGGTTATAGGAATGGCTCTGTAGAAGCAACAAGTAAACGGATGTCCGATGATTCCGTTGAAAATGGCACATTACTAGAAACCGAACAAATGACACTTGAGCCTAGCCCACAAGCGATCTCCGATATACAAGAAAGTACTGTGCATTTTGAAGAAGAAACCAATAAAGGCGAGCATAGATCGAACATTACGCCACAAACGTCGAAGACGTTACTGATTGGAGATTCAATTTTGAGAGGCATAAATAAGCGAGGATTATGCGAATCTGTGGACATATGCACTTTGCCAGGGAAGACAATGCTGGATATCTGTGAAAAGCTGCGAAAAATGAATATCTTTGACTTATCAAAAATAATAATATTTGCTGGTGGGAATGATGTCTCGAATGGCCAGCCAATTTCAATAATCAAAGATGTAATCTTGCAGACTTCGCAATGCATTCAAGATCAAACAAATTGTGAAATATTTATTTGTAAAATAAGTCCTCGACGTGATGTTGATGTACGCGATTTCAACTCAATGCTAGAAGATGTATCAAGCGAACTTCCGGTAAAGCTGATCGATTGTTATAATTGTTTTGTGTACGGAAACGGACAATTGGCGAATCGACTATTCAGACCTGATGGAATTCACCCAAGTAATTATGGATCAAGTTCACTTGTGGCAGCAATCAATGAAGTAGTGCATATAACTAAGAAAAGAATGCAGCAGCAACAACAACAACATCGTCAACTTGATCAAAATCAGCGGAGGCGAACTTCTAACGGTGACTTCAAAAACGGGCATCGTGAATACCGGAGCGCTAAACCGAACTTCCAATACGGGCTTCATGGCTTTAGGAACGGGCATCGTGACTTCCGGAACGGTTATCATGACTTCCGGAAAGGGCATCATGACTTCCGTAATGGGCACCATAACTTCTTCAGGCAGCATGATCTAAGGAACGCACACCTGGACACCCGGAGTGAATATCAGGATTGTCATAATGAAAATCGTGACTTCCGGTACGTTCGTCGACACGTCAATCATGAAAACAGTCGACACTGCACGAACTGTGGACGTCAAAATCATGTTACACGTGACTGCAGACTACCCAAAAGACAATAGGTTACTGATGACAGACGTACTACATCGTTATATAGCACAAATAAATTTGACATTCTTTCGTCGGTATGTAACCAATGTGACTCGCACAAATGTAAGTGTAGTTTAATTATTGCTAATGATGATACAAATCAACATAAACCACATTGCTTAAGATTGAATAATATTAAATGTAGCACAATAAATAATTTAGACACTGATATATCATCCCTGGATAGTAACGTTCTTATGGAATCTCACATACAATCTACTTTAAAATGTAACATAAATAATGATTATTATATTCCATTTACATATAAAGGTTTGCATATTATGCATTTGAATATCCAACATTTATTGCCTAAATTGGATGAAATTCGTGTTTACTTACACGAAAATAGTTCTTTAGATATAGTAGGCTTTTGTGAAACATTTTTAAATGATAAAACGGAGATTAATACAATATCCATTTCCGGTTACAGCATTGTAAGACGTGATAGGGCTATTTCTGCTGGAGGCGGTATAATAGTTTATATAAAAGATAGCATCTCTTTTGTACGTAAACATGATTTAGAAAGTGACGATATTGAATCTATTTGGCTAAAAATCAACATTGTAAAGTACAAACCATATCTAATTAACTTTGTTTATCGCCCACCAAATAGCCCTCAATCTTGGATTGACTCATTTGAATTACAGATAAATAAGGCAGACATGGAAGATTGTAATATGTATTCAACCGGGGATTTTAATTTTCATTGTTTAAGCCAAAACATATTTAACAATAAGAAATGGGAAAAACTTATCACTGATTTTAATTTAAAACAACACGTGTCTTTTCCAACAAGGGTTACGGAACGTTCATCATCAATATTAGACCATTTGTATTCAAAATATGACAACATTTCTGAGATAATCATACCAAAAATAGGCATAAGTGACCATTACCCAGTAGTTTTTACATTAAGCGTCAAAGGTAAAATTGTTAAAACAGATGATCATAAAATTATTAAGTACAGATGTTTTAACAAATTTAATGAAATCAATTTTCAAAATGACTTAGCAAATGCTAATTTTGATATGGTTGAAACAATAGAGGATGCTAATGAGGCATTTGAAGTATTTTATAACATATTAAACTCAGTCCTTAATAAGAATGCCCCTATCAAATATAAAAAAGTGAAGAGATTACAACAACCTGGTTGGTACAACGAAAACGTAAAACAAGCAAGGTCTTTAAGGGATAAATATAAACGTGAATCTAATTGGCCACAATATAAGTTGTGGCGTAATAAATGTAACAGTGCAATCAAAATGGCTAAAAAAGAATATTTTTCGAATGCGGTACAAAACAAAACAAGTGCGAAATCGCTCTGGAAAACTATTAAATTAGCATCAAATGAACACACAGAATCCTCTATTTTGCCAAATGTAATAAGGAAGGATGATCGGATAATATCTGGTAAAACAAATGTAGCTAATGCACTTAATGATCACTTTGTTGACATCTCGAAACTTATTAAAAAGACTAAATTTGCTGAACACGATTTCCACTCACTAAAAACATATCTGGATGCTAAGCTAGAGTCTAAGCATTTCTCTGTTCAGTTTATTACCACATCAGAAGTTAGTACTTTAATTAATCAACTTCATTCAAACAAATCTGCTGGGGCTGATGGTATAGGACCCAGCATTATTAAACTTTGCAAAGATTTCATTATACAACCAATCACTGCTCTTATAAATAACTGTATATCACATGGAACCTTTCCCGACATGCTTAAAATTGCAAACGTAATACCTTTATACAAGGGTGGATCGGTAGAAGATCCCAATAATTATAGACCAATATCACTTTTACCTACTATATCTAAAATATTTGAAAAGCATATAGCTAAACAATTGCATATATATCTAGAATCTACAGGTCTATTAAACAAAACCCAGTCGGGTTTTCGCAAATATCATTCTTGTCAAACAGCATTGATTAATATAGTTGATTCATGTCTTAAACAAATTGATAATGGAAATCTGGTAGGTACAATTTTCTTGGATTTTAAAAAAGCATTTGATCTTGTGGACCATAGGGTTCTTTTACACAAATTAAAACTTTATCATTTTAATGATAGTTCATGCGACCTATTTTCTTCATATCTCCGCAATCGATTTCAGTTTATCAAAGCAGAAAACACTACCTCTACTTGTAAAAGCATCATTGCTGGTGTTCCCCAAGGATCTATTTTAGGACCTCTTCTATTTCTTATTTACGTTAATGATCTTTCGCTAGATCTTACATGTGATTCTGCAATGTATGCTGATGATACAACATTGCACACTGTGGGAACAAATATTCAAACACTTCAAAATAAGCTACAAACAAATCTTTCAATTGTAAATGATTGGTGCCAAACTAATAACATGATTATTAATCCACTAAAAACTACTTGTATGGTATTAGGGTCAAAACGGAAAGCTCAAAACATGACAGATCTAAAACTTAAAATTTCAGATACAGTGATCAAAACAGTAAATTGTCAAAAACTTCTTGGCCTTTATATTGACAATACTCTATCTTGGAAACTACACATTAACAGCGTTTGTTCAAAAATGTCATCACGAATGTTTCTTTTGCAAAAAATAAAACCATATTTAACCCTTGAAATGCGTAAGCTCTTCTATAATGGTTATATCTCACCTATATCCGACTACGCATGCGTTACCTGGAGTTCAGCGGCCAAAACGGAAATTAATAGAATAGTCAAAATACAAAAGCGTTGTGGTGCACATATTTTAAATAAAAAGTACAGCACAAATTCAAAAACACTATTTAAAGATCTAAAATGGTTGACTTTCGAACAGCGTAATCACTATTTCACGTCAGTTATTGTATTTAAAGCATTTCACAATCAAACCCCAACATACATACGTGACCTTTTGACACCATCACAAAATATTCACTATAACTTGCGATCTTGCGAAAAGGGGGATTTAAAGCTAGTGCGAATACCAAAAACAAACTATTTCAAACAATCGTTTGAATTTTCTAGCAAAACAATTTGGAATTCGTTACCCCAATCTATACGTCAAACAAACAATTTAATTACATTTAAGAAAAAATTAAAAGCTTATCTTTCTTCCACACTTTATGAAATAAACTGAACATGCTTCATGTTGTTTTAGTAAATAACATTAGTTTAATGTTTAAATACTGTTCTTGCATAAATGGTTATTGTAGTTTTATGTCTGTCATTTTGTTTTTAATTATAATATATATCATTATATGTGTATGCATATATGATTCTTTATGTTTTGTTCATATTGCTCAAGATGAAATATGATGTATTTGTTGTAAATTGTTTCTTGTTAGAAGACCTTGTTGAAAATAAGAAATGTATTATATAAATTGCATATTATGTAATTTCATCTGATGTATTTCTTAACAAGTCTATCTTCTTTAAATAAAGATTTTATTATTATTATTATTATTATTATTATGAAAGGTTTTTGCTTAATAGAGGTGACCGCTAACACAGGTTGGACTTAATGAACTGTAATTAAGTTGCCCACGCTAATTGCTTTTGATCGTTACCAGATGAGAATATGAGTTCCTCGCTTAGTATCTCGCTTATGACGTAGTAGAAAATAGTCGTATAATGAACATCATATGTCAACATCAATTTTACCGGCGAGAGCGCAATTAAGTAAGTAGCCAGTTCCCGATTTTGCTAGTTTGTCCTGTCTTAGGTAAGATATGTAGCCAGTATTTAGATCTATATAAAGTTGACAGGCGAACTATCGCTTAATGTGGTTTCTACCAGTAAATTCGGTATATATATATATAGAGAGAGATGGCTTAATTCTGTTAAATGGTTAGTCAGACATACCTGAGAGGAGAGGATTAATTTAAGTACAAGTCACAAGACAAGTCAAACCTCGACCAGACACTGATAAGCTGTCCACTGCTGCTCTCTCATCTGCCATAACCATTTTGAAGCTGATTGTGCTTGCCTGCAGACATCTGCTATTGCCCGTCTCCTTGCTAAGTACTCTGTAGGCCTTCACGACTGAATGCCCTGCGAAGCCCCGACTGTCAACCTCCACTGGGAGGTTTCAATTATCTCATCCTTGTCGTTGGCAAGCATCAAGTAGTGGCTGGTAGTTGACCTTCTTTCTCTCGTGTTCTTCCTCCATTCGCTCTTCCTATGGCACTGTCAGTTCTAGATGATATGCTATGATGTGTATTTTCTGGAAACATCCTGGACATTTATTCAAAACTAGAGGGCCTGAAAGACCCAAAGTCGCTCAGCTGAGATACAAAGGAACTGACCTTCTCAATGCAGCCCCAGTTATCATTAGAACAAATCTTCTGACCAGGTTTCATGCAGAGTAAACTATAAACGTAACTTTTAGAGTGCTAACAAGGTTTTACAATAGCATATTAGGATACATTCCCCGATCCCTGGCGGCTATGTTTTTCAACAGACAGGAACTATGATTTAACTGATTCAAGATAGCATTACAGCAACATTTCTGACCAAGTATTATGAAGATTTGACAATAAATGTGACTTTACGAGTGTTAACAAGTTTTTACTATAGCCATAAAAGGAAAAATGCTCAGCCCCCCATCTCCTGGCGGTCATGTTTTTCAACCAACCGGAACTATTTTCAAACTCGTCCAAGATATCATTGGGACAAATCTTGTGACAAAGTTTCATTAAGGTCGTACAATGAATGTGGCCTCTAGAGTGTTAACAACGTTTAACTAAAGTAGTATAAAGCCATAGAAAAAAGTGCCCGCCCAATTGAGGCCATATTTTTCAAGAAACCGGAACCATTTTCGAACTCATCCAAGAAAGCATTAGAACAAATGTTCTGACCAAGTTTCATAACGATTGGACAATAAATGTAATTTTTAGAGTGTTAACACGTTTTTACTATAGCCATATACGGAAAAAGCCCGCCCCCTGGTGGCCATGTTTTTCAACCAATTCGTCCAAGATATTATTGAGACAGATCTTCTGAGTAAGATTCATGAAAATGGGACAATATATGTGGCATCTAGAGTGTAAACAAGGTTTTACTATAGCCATATGTAGCCATATAAGGCAAAAGGCCTCGACTCTGGTTGCAATATTTTTCAACAGACCAGAATCATTTTGGAACTCAGTAAAGATGTCATTGAGACGTATGTTCTGCCAAGTTTGATGAAGATCGGACCATACATTTGGCCTCTTTGGTGTAAACATGGTTTAAATAAAGCCATATTAGGAAAAATGCCCCGCCATATGGTTTGCAACTTGAACCATTTTCGAACTCGTTCAAGATATCATTGGGACAAATATTGTGACCAAGTTTCATGAAGACCGGACGATGAATGTGGCTTGAAGAGTTTAAACAAGGTTTTATAATAGCCATATATAGCCATTTAAGGAAAAACACCCCGCTGGTGGCCATGTTTTTCAGCCAACTGGAAGATTCGAACTCGTCCAAGATATCATTGGGACAAATATTGTGACCAAGTTTCATGAAGACCGGACGATGAATGTGGCTTGAAGAGTTTAAACAAGGTTTTATAATAGCCATATATAGCCATTTAAGGAAAAACACCCCGCTGGTGGCCATGTTTTTCAGCCAACTGGAAGATTCGAACTCGTCCAAGATATCATTGGGACAAATATTGTGACCAAGTTTCATGATGATTCGACAATTAATGTGGCCTCTAGAGTGTTAATAAGGTTTCACAATTAGCCATATAACGAAAAATGCTCCGCCCCCTGGGGGTCCTGTTTTTCAACCAACCGGAATCATTTTCGAACTCGTCCAAAATATCATTTGGACAAATCTTCTGACGAAAGTTCATAAAAATCAGACAATAAATGTGGCCTCTATAGTGTTAACAAGGTTTTACTATAGAAATATATAGTCATATTAGGAAAAATGGCCCGCCCCCTGGCGGCAATGTTTTTCAAGCAACTGTAACCATTTTCGAACTCGTCCAAGATATCGCAGAGACAAATGATCTGACCAAATTTCATTAAGAATATACTATAAATGTGTCCTCTATAGTGTTAACAAGGCAACTGTTGATGCCGCACGACGCACAACGGACAAAAAGCGACCATAAAAGCTCACCATTAGCAGATTGTGCTTAGGTGAGCTAAAACCAACACCAACTCCCAATAAAGAGACAAGACATTTTTTCCCCATGTTCAGTAAAGTGTCAACAACAAGCATGAAAAATTCAGTCCTTGAGTAAAATCATGAAGAGTTCAAATGTGCAAAAGTGATTATTCGTGACCATTAATTCTACAGAAAAAGTTAAGTTGTTTCATTCCTGCACTGTTCTGCTTGCCCAAACCCAGAACGTAATACACCCGCTTTTCAACAAAATGGTTTTCCATTTGAAAACCACCTACTGCATTATTTCAGTGAGAAGATATCCAGGAAGTCAGTTGTACCCCTAATAAATTGTTTTGTTTTGCCTATTTGTGTGCGGTTCATGTGCGCACACACATAATCTATTCTTTTTCCACAATCTTATAGCCTAAATTCACAAATGTGATCATTGATAAAAAATAAGGAATTTTAGGCAATTCCATCAATGCTTGTATTGTTGTATGCGTAATAAAATGACATTTGTCAAGTGTTTGTTAATAAGATGTAATTAAATACATGAATAGTACGAGTTATTATTTGATTATTGCTTTTAGTTCCTTTTATAATACTGAAATCTTTTCAAACTTTTAGGATTGATTTTAAATAAACAGTGACACCCACTCTCTTTCATGGTTAATATTTTTGTTAATTGTTATTATGATTTTATATATCATGTCATCTTTGTTTGCATGTATTATACTGTGTTTGTTGTGTATTGAGTCTATTGACACCACTTGTGTTATTCTTTTGCATTTAAATATGTTTGCCTGTATGCATTGATAATGAAAGTGACTACATTTAAGAGCCATTCTACAGAAAATGTCCTTTTTTAAACATAACAAAGGAACAAGAGCTTTGTTTGTGAAACACAATGCCCCCTATTGCGCCTCTTTGAAGCCATATATTTGACATTTGACCTTGAAGGATGACATTGGCATTGACCTTTCATCACTCAAAATGTGCAGCTCCATGAGATACACATGCATGCCAAATATCAAGTTGCTATCTTCAATATTGCAAAAGTTACGACAAAGGTAAAGTTTAAGGACAGAATGACGTACAGAATGACAGACAGACAGGCCAAAAACAACATAATCCCCGATCATTCAATCCGGGGGCATAAAAATCCAAGTTTTAGAAGTAATAAATTTATTTGTGTTATTAAATATGTGTACTCTTTATCTGTGGTAAAATAACAACTGCAACGATAACATTTCAATATTATTGCTGACTATCAAATAAATTCACAGTAATGTTTACATTTTGTTACTACCGTAACATTAATTAAAATTCATATGTATTTGCAATAATAATTGTTTTCATATCGATGTTTGATATCAGTCCAATTAACGTCTTAAGTACTTTTTGTCTATACCTTACTTCAACCAGATTATTATTAAAACTTGAAAATCTAACCATTTAATGACAACAATGTACAATAAGTGAAAAAGTCTGTCTATATAATTTTCTTTAAAATTCCATATATTGCAAAGCACCGGTCACACTTTGGCATATACTTACATATGACTTTGTTTATTGAAGTCAATTACTTTTCGAGGTGATGTATGCAATCATTTGTCACTATTCAGTTAAACTGATGCCGTTACGGAAGTCAAGTTAATGTTACGGTAGTGACCAGTTGTTACGGTAGTGAAAAGAAATGAAGCATGTCTTTAAAGAAGTTAAAATAAGTAAATTAAGCCCAGTCGAATATTCTCCAAGAACTCCTCTACAAAGAGGTATGAAAATTTAATAAATAGATGCTAGCTTCTATCTTTTTATTGATAAAACAGTATCTTATTCTTAATAAACGTTCATCATGCGTTTCGTTACGTCTCCGATATTGTATTTTATCACATGCTTGACGTCGTGGGAGTTTAATAGTCATTACGTTTTTTTTCATAATAAACTCGTGTCATAACACTTTTACGTGACGTCTCTCTTAGTGCACGGACGTCGATTCAATTTGCCGCGTTAATATAGGGAAAAGAAAGACTTAATGTCAATATTTATAAGCAATAAGATTGAACATGTGATAAAAAGAATAATACATGAGTGTCTTTTGACATTGAATTTAATAAACTCGTTGAATAAAATTATAAAATGCTCGGCAGAGCCTCGCAATCAATGTATCAGTGTATCGAACTCGTTTAATAAATTCAATATGAAAAAAAAACATGTAAAATCCTCTATGTCCGATATTATGTTGTCGGTCAATATCTTTACGTCATTAATGTTTACTTATTTTGTTCAAACCAATTTAAAATAAAATTTGCATTCTGTATTTCGTTATTTTTAGTCTAAAACAATAGAACCAACAACTATTTTTCACAAACAAACAAAAACCCACATGCATTTAATAATCATGAACAAATGTTTTAGAACATTAAATTAAGTTCCATACTAAAGTTATTGAATTCGTTGAATAAAATAATATTTTGCTAGCCAGAGGCTCGCGCTCTCGGTGTTCTAAGCCTCGCAACTTCTCGCTATTCAACGCTAACCTAGTATTCTCTATATATTTCATTGACATGCAACCAATTTACAAAATTGTAGTGCCTTTTTCAAAAGAGTTCCTTTTCTCTTCGGTATTAAAAGCGATTTAGCGATCGCACCCATGCTTTTTGTAATTTATTCCTGCATCCTATGTGTGTTTGCAACATTTTGGCGCATTTCAGTGGGGATTACGTTGAAAGATGAATGGTTGGGGTGCGCTGATTGAAGTGCGGCGCTTTTGTCGAAATTTCACCTTCAAAACTCTATTTTCCAAGGGTGCTTTCCTTTGGGCGAATTTTAATTTCTTAGAAGTTGAGAGACCATATATTTTTGACTGCATTTATTGAAAGAGGACAGCTTTATCTTTAAAATGATACCAGTCTTGAACAATTTTTTTATATATAGGAGATACAAGAAAAATGCTTTGAAAGTTGGCAGTTTTATAATGGGACCCTGTGGGAAATGGAATTAGTGTAATATAACCTGTCGAATTTTTCAAAATGGCGCTGACGATGAGTGGGAAATCATTGTGCGAAATAACTCGTTTAGTGTTAATAATACGTGCATTTTACGGTTGATAAATGAACGGATAAATCAAAAGAAAGGTGAGTGATGAGTTTATGACAGTTGCTACTTCCTTGTTTTATTTTAATTTGTTAGAAATTGCAGCAAAATAGATAACCGGTGAAGCGTGAGAATTGCAAGACCGTGAATTTCTAAAGGTCACAATATACTAAAAGATTTTCTACACAAATTCAATGTAAAAGCAATAACTTTAACAAAAAATAAAGTCAAACTTTCGCAAATAGAGACCCATATAAACATACCTTTTCTTAAAGAGCATTCCAAGCTGCAATGATTTAAACAATAAAAAAGATAGGTCATGCGTTTTGCAAGAAAGAACTCGACGCGAAACAACGGTCACTGTTTTACGGCCATCTGTTTATCAGCTCAGTGATTTTTTTTGCCCAAAATTACCGCCAATATTCGGCTGCTTCCCAATTGCTTAAAATTTACTTTTTTTCCCAAAAATCTGACCAAAATTTCCCCAAAAATAACTAAATTTTTCCAATAAAGCCAATAAGATTACAATGTCATTTAGCAATAATGTCGTACGAGTGCTGATCAAGCTTGTCCGAGTCGTCGCGGAACAACAACTGACTAACGTATTGTTCGCAAATGTTGCCGAATACAATTTATTGCTGCTATCCTCATATCTCTATATTGCGGAGGTAGCATGAACCAACAAGGGAGGCAACTCGTTATGTCACAATTTGGCAGTGTATAAAAAGTGGTACTTAATTACACTACGCGACCCGTGATTTTTGCCTAATTTGCTAAGTCAAGGCGGGCATTTTGCTTTTTGGGTGGAAAATCACCGTGATTTCACGTGACTCGTCACTCCGACGTCGCGCGAGAGCAAGATAATCTTCGTGCTAAATCCCCTCAATGTTGTGGTGATTCGCTGCCATTCGCCGTGATCGCAGTGACAACGATGACTCGCCAATTCATGCATAGAAACCGAATCGTATCAATAACTTTATACATGTACATAACGCTTCTAATGTTCACAATTATCCGATAATCCAACATCAAAAAAATAATCTTGAACATTTATGTCGGTAAATATGTTTGAGAATTTCATTAAAACAACCATATGACTACACCATTTTATTAGAAGTGTAAAGAGTACAGCGCATAATGTGGGACACAGCTTTCATTGGACGAGCGTATTTAAATTTAGATTGATACAATACGATCTTACAAAAAAAACGTTTTATTGCGTCATACGCCTTCATGTAAAAAACGCTTTCCTCCTGGGAATTGTGCTATTAATGCATAATATTATCAAAACATTTTTTTCACATGTAAAGCGTTGTAACAAATTAATATACAATTCAAAACAAATATACCATAAGTATAAATGTTCCGTTAAATTCCCAAATGAGAATACAAATTTATAATCCGAAACACACTTCCGATGTTTTAATGTTAACACGGCGTTTACAAATGCTTTCAATATAGTCGTCATGTATATTTCCCGACAAAAGAGCGCGAAAATTATGCGGCAATGCACAACGTCAAGGTATACGAGTGTGCAAGTATTGATTTTTTTATACAAAATGTATAGCGCAGAGAACATTGAATTCTGTTGATTTCGGTTAAATGTTTCTTTGGTATTTTTAAAACAGTTATATCGCCAACAATTTGATATTTCTTTTAAAGTCATTCAAATCAAACACGCCGTATCTGTATCGTTACTGATAGAAGTAAGACATAATACCTTGACTTGTATAGTTTTTTTGTTGTGAGAGACCATCTGAGTAAACGCCGAAAAATATATCCAAACTGTTATTTTTTTGTCAATGCCCTTTGATCCATTATCGCACTTAATTGGCAGCGCCATCCTGTTGTTTCTGTGATTGTCACATCTTTTCACAGTTTGAACACGTACAAAGAGTGCCAATTAGACACTTGAACAAACACTATCACCCGCTGGACAGTACACACTAAATAATTAAATGTTGAGGGTTTTTGTTTTTGGCGTGAAAACCCAGAGAAATGCATGCACATTATACATCATCATAAATTTATTGAACTCTGCGAACGCTAAGTGCTACGTTGATATACTCGTGTTTTTTTTTCAGCAAAACAAACACAATGTTTAACGGTTTTAATATATAGGCAATGATGTAATAACAACAAATTATATAGCACGATGTCATAATAACATTTACTTAAAAATAGAACAGTAATGTATTTCCGATTTCCGGCTTATCAAGCATTGTGAATGTATGTACAACGCTCGGAAAGTAACGCGAGTAACACGAGTTATCCGTATAGGAGCCTGAAACAGAAAATAAATAAGTAAAGCATATTTTAGTCCAAATAATTAGATGTAATCTACCGATTACATTTAACCTTTAAATGAAAGTGTTACTTAAACAATTTTCCGTGTCTTAAGGCGTGAATTTTTTGCTAAACACTGTTAACAAAAGGGCTACACGTTATAATTCTTAATGAAATGCAAAAATAAGTATTAACATAATTAATAACGTCAATAAACACACACGGTAAGATCAAAGTTTAAATGGAAAACTTATATCATATTTCTCGTAAATTACCAAAATTATTAGTTTCGTCGAAATCAAATACCATGTAGAGAAACAAGGTATTTATAACCGACCAATGACGAAACACTATGCAACTTTCAATTTACACAGTGCTACGCTACATGTATATTTCAACAATATGGAATTTGAACAGTGGTAGTGTATTCGGGCCTGGAATATAATTGATTGTATGTTTTAATAAACATTCTGCTAATGCATATAGTTAAATAATGTTTACATGTTATGTTAAATAATTATTGCATGATCATTCTTCTGCGCTGTTATATTAATTTGGAGCCGTTAAAGCTTCCGACATTACTTCATCACGTTCATGTCGGAACGGGAGTATTTTAGCTAATACGCCCATTGCATACAACAACAACAAAAGATTTATTATTGCAATGTATAATGTAAGTATATACATATATGTTACATGAACATGTAATGTAGTGTAACCCTTAATGTAAATCTCTTAAAAAGGTGAACCACGGCGGTTCGCGGTGATTTGCGGTGATTCGCGCTGATTGCGTAACAGGGAGATACATCGCGCGACGGTTGCCGAGACATCACCCAAATTTTCTTGTCGCTCGGAATCACCGAAATTTGTCACGTTGCATCGATTGGGGTGATGCGGGATCGCGGCAAAAATCACGGGTTGCGTAGTGTATCTCGCTTAACATGGGTCTAAATTACGTTTAAAAGCTATTTTCTGATTGGATGAAACAGTCTGAAATCATCCAATGAATAAAGTCGAGATATTTATCTTGCAGAACATGCAATGCCATGCCGCATGCAAGCTATTTAGAAAGTAAATATCGTAAATCAAAAAGTTTGTTATGTTTTTTTTCGCGGTTATAGACAGTGTTCCTGGCTGAAAACAATGCAATATTACTTTTAAATCATTCATGTATTAGTTTTTAGCAAGAAAGAGGTAGAATATTTGTGTAAAACATAAGAATTTTTATTTAAACTTATGTCTGCTACAATTTAACAAGTGGTTACGGAAATTACCGATTGTACAGATGTATCGACAGACATATGCAAAACGAAAAAATAGCTTGCATATTTCAAGTTTATCAGCCTTGAAATCACCTATTAATCAAATGAGAATCGAAATTATTAAAATATAAACCAGTAATGTTCATTAACACCAAAATCTTTGGGCACAACCATCATATTTTTTGAAACCGCGACGTGTTTTTCGGAAACCGACATTATATAATTTCCATAACCATATGGAAAATTTGATCACTGACAAGTTTCGTTTCTAATGTTTTTCTCAAATATTCTACCACAAAATTATTGTAAACCATTACACAAATGAATAACAAGTAACAATTCCTTGATTTTGGGGAGGGACACTGTCTATAAATTCTTATAAATACGCATTAAGGCTAATTTTAAGTGCATAAAATAATGAAAAATAAATCATAATTCAAGTGTAGTCAAGTGTTCGTTCCATCCGTTATATTCATTCATCCACATTGCTCAGTCACTCAATTATATTGGAAATGATTACGAATATCTGATAAAACTTGCATTTTTTATTATGTCCCCCACTATAGTAGTGGGGGACATATTGTTTTTGCCCTGTCTGTTGGTCTGTCTGTTGGTCTGTCTGTGTGCTTGCGCCAACTTTAACATTTTGCAATAACTTTTGCTAAATTGAAGATAGCAACTTCATATTTGGCATGCATGTGTATCTCATGAAGCTGCACATTTTGAGTGGTGAAAGGTCAAGGTCATCCTTCAAGGTCAGAGGTCAAATATATGTGGCCAATATCGCTCATTTTATGAGTACTTTTGCAATATTGAAGATAGCAACTTGATATTTGGCATGCATGTGCATCTCATAGAGCTGCACATTTTGAGTGGTGAAAGGTCAAGGTCAAGGTCATCCTTCAAGGTCAGAGGTCAAATATATGTGGCCCAAATCGCTTATTTTATAAATACTTTTGCAATATTGAAGATAGCAACTTGATATTTGGCATGCATGTGCATCTCATAGAGCTGCACATTTTGAGTGGTGAAAGGTCAAAGTCATCCTTCAAGGTCAGAGGTCAAATATATGTGGCCCAAATCGCTTATTTTATAAATACTTTTGCAATATTAAAGATAGCAACTTGATATTTGGCATGCATGTGCATCTCATGGAGCTGCACATTTTGAGTGGTGAAAGGTCAAGGTCATCTTTCAAGGTCAGAGGTCAAATATATGTGGCCAGAATTGCTCATTTTATGAATAATTTTGCAATATTGAAGATAGCAACTTGATATTTGGCATGCATGTGCATCTCATGGAGCTGCACATTTTGAGTGGTGAAAGGTCAAGGTCATCCTTCAAGGTCAGAGGTCAAATATATGTGGCCCAAATCGCTTTATTTTATAAATACTTTTGCAATATTGAAGATAGCAACTTGATATTTGGCATGCATGTGCATCTCATAGAGCTGCACATTTTGAGTGGTGAAAGGTCAAGGTCATCCTTCAAGGTCAGAGGTCAAATATATGTGGCCCAAATCGCTTATTTTATAAATACTTTTGCAATATTGAAGATAGCAACTTGATATTTGGCATGCATGTGCATCTCATGGAGCTGCACATTTTGAGTGGTGAAAGGTCAAGGTCAAGGTCATCCTTCAAGGTCAGAGGTCAAATATATGTGGCCAGAATTGCTCATTTTATGAATACTTTTGCAATATTGAAGATAGCAACTTGATATTTGGCATGCATGTGTATCTCATGGAGCTGCACATTTTGAGTGGTGAAAGGTCAAGGTCAAGGTCATCCTTCAAGGTCAGAGGTCAAATATATGTGGCCCAAATCGCTTATTTTATAAATACTTTTGCAATATTGAAGATAGCAACTTGATATTTGGCATGCATGTGCATCTCATGGAGCTGCACATTTTGAGTGGTGAAAGGTCAAGGTCATCCTTCAAGGTCAGAGGTCAAATATATGTTGCTCAAATAGCTTATTTTATGAACACTTTTGCAATATTGAAGATAGCAACTTGATATTCGGCATGCATGTGTATCTCATGGAGCTGCACATTTTGAGTGGTGAAAGGTCAAGGTCATCCTTCACAAGGTCAAGGTCATCCTACAAGGTCAAACATCATATAGGGGGTTTCACAAACACATCTTGTTTTTATTTTTAAACTTCCATTTCATAAATGTTTTTTTTTGATAAACGTCGTCAATTGTATATAGATTTCTAGCTAGCTAGTTTGAAAAACATTTAGGCAAATATTACTCATGTGAGATAAAATGCAAATAATTAATAACATATTCCTTTTTAATCAGTATGTTGGTTTATCGGTCAATAACAATATCACTTTGAACATTGAATTATTGAAAAGTTATAACTAACATTAAATGTTCTCCGAACAAATGATTCATAACACATATAACAGATTGATAGGAAGATATGAACAAATTAAGGTTGCTAGGTTGCCCGCCTAGAATGGTCCTGTTAGTATGGAAGTACTTGATATCTAAATTTATTAGCCTTTGAATGTTGTAAAGACAAAAAATATTTTATGAAATGTCTCAAAGTGTAGAATTATTTTGCATTTAGTAAAAGAGCAACATATAACCCTGAAGTGGCTGACAAGAACTTGTGGCTGAATACAAATAAAAAGAGGCATTAAATATGCTTCTTGAAAATAAAAGCAAACATCATTATATATGAATCTTCTGATCAAAAGTGTTATTTTTAGTGAATAGAGGAAATACATTTTCAAGAATAAACAATATAATTATAAATGTTTTGGTGAAGTGCATCATGGTATTATCATATTCATAGTACCAGTTTTGGTCTAAAAATCCAATAACATTTTTTAAATTTCATAACCCCTTGCTGCAAAAAAAAAATCATGAGAAATAGAATTTTCAGAGTAACCAATTAAAATAAAATAAAAAATGCTTTATTAGACCCTAAATATTATTTTTGCAATCATTTTTCATCAATTACATATGTTTAAAAAAATTATTGTTTCATGCTACTCATTATTATATCTCAATTCTATTTTAATTTAATCTTGTCAAACATACTAAATTATGAAATAAGCAATGAATATAGTGCAAACATGTACAAATGTAATAATTAGATAGTAAGTAAAAAATCCCCCAAAAAGGGAAAACGCCGCGAAAATTCCCCCTGCTATGGGTAGCGACCCACTTCCCCTAAAATGGATTGAGGGCCCTTTTGCTGCCAAAAAAATCATAAAAAATATAATTTTCAAAGAAATCCTTTAAAACAAAAAGAAAATGCCTTCTTAAACCTTAAATATTATTCCTGCAAGCATTTTACATCAATTATTTATGTTTGAAAAAAATCATTGGTTCATGCTAGCGGAGGATACCGACGATAGTCGATGTATCCCGATTGAGACCCCCTGTTTTTACACACGTCCAAGATGGCGGCAAGCAGACGAGAAATTTACGATTAGCGGCGAAAATGATAAATAAGATTCAAATTAACAACGGATATCATATGGTTATTATGGAATAATTTAATTAATGCGTGTGACAATTAACGCAAATTACTACGTTTGAAATAAAAAACAACAAAATAATATTTATTAGAAATCTTCACAGTGACTGTGCGTCATGGAAACCGGTGTTGGAAAAATTGGAGTGCAGTCTACTCACAAAGTTAAAGCATTTAAGATGAGTATCGTTCGAAAATGGAAAGAGACAAACATGATTTGATTTATATGTTAGTGGATCTGTGTATTCTCAGATTCGTATGCATATTCTGCTTTATTATGTTTGTCACGCTGTACAGTTTACTGAAATAGCATTGAACTGAGGATGTAAAGTGCAACTGCAAGATATTGAATGGTAAACAAATTAAATGTATTATTTTAACTCCATTTAATACATCATTAACACAGCAAAAACACTAAAGTGTGTTTGTTCATGTTTTCACCATGTGATATTAAATATAAAAAAAAATCTGAATTAAATTAATACTCTTGAAGAGGTTATGATTACACTACGCGACCCGTGATTTTTGCCTAATTTGCGGAGTCAAGGCGGGCATTTTGCTTTTTGGGTGTAAAATCACAGCGATTTCACGTGGCTCGTCACTCCGATGTCGCGCGAGAGCAAGATAATCTTCGCGCTAAATACCCTCAATGTTGTGGTGATTCGCTGCAATTCGCCGCAATTCGCCGTGATCGCAGTGGATATCGGTGACATCGATGATTCGCCAATTCATGCATATAAACCGAATCGTATCGATAACTGTATACATAACGCTTTTCTAATGTTCACAATTATCAAATAATCCAACATAATTGCAACATCACTTACGAAAAATAATATTAAACATTTATGTTGGTAAATATGTTTGAGAATTTCATTTACAGAACTATATGACTACACCATTTTTCAGAAGTGTAAAGAGTACAGTGCATAATGTGGAACACAGCTTTCATTGGATGAGCGAATTTAAAAAAACGTTTTATTGCGTCATATGCCATCATGTAAAAAACGTGTTCCTCCTGGAAATTGTGCTGTAAATGCATAATATTATCAAAACATTTTTTTGACACGTAAAGCGTTGTAACAAATTAATATACAATTCAAAACAATTATACCATAAGTATAAATGTTCCGTTAAATTCCCAAATGAGAATAATAATTTAATAATTTATAATCCGAAACACACTTCTGATGTTTTAATGTTAACACGACGTATACAAATGCTTCCAATATAGCCATCATGTATATTTCGAAAATTATGCGGCAATGTACAAGGTCAAGGTATTGAGTGTGCAAGTATTTATTTTTTTATACAAACTGCGTAGCGCAGAGAACATTGAATTCTGTTGATTTCGGTTAAATGTTTCTTTCGTATTTTTAAAACAGTTATATCGCCAACAATTTGATATTTCTTTTAAAGTCAAATCAAACACACCGTATCCGTATCGTTACTGATAGAAGTAAAGCATAATACCTTGACTTGTATAGTTTTTGTTGTGAGAGACCATCTGAGTAAACGCCGAAAAATATATACAAACTGTTATTTTTTGTCAATGCCCTTTGATCCATTATCGCACTTAATTGGCAGCGCCATCTTGTTGTTTCTGTGATTGTCACATCTTTTCACAGTTTGAACACATACAAAGAGTGCCAATTAGACACTAGACGAACACTATCACCCGCTGGACAGTACACAATAAATAATCAAATGTTGAGGGTTTTTATCCCCCGCCAGAGGCGGAGGGATATTGTTTTGGCGTTGTCCGTCCGTATAGCTGTCCGTCCGTCCGTCCGTCCGTCCGGCACTTTTTTGTCCGGAGCCATATCTTGGAAGTTCTTTGGTGGATTTCATTTAAACTTGATATGGCCCTTTGTATCTTGAAAAAATGATTTTTAGTGTCCGGAGCCATATCTTGGAAGTTCTTTGGCGGATTTCATTGAAACTTGGTATGAGTATATATATGCATAAGAGGATGATGCACGCCAAATGGCATTGTACACCATCTGTTAAAAACAGACTTATGGCACTTTGTATCTTGAAAAAATGCTTTTTACTATAGGCACTTTTGTGTCCGGAGCCATATCTTGGAAGTGCTTTGGCGGATTTCATTTAAACTTGGTATGAGTATAATATGCATAGGCGGAGGGATATTGTTTTGGCGTTGTCCGTCCGTCCGTCCATCCGTCCGTCTTCCTTTGTCTTAGTTTTGTGTTATTGTCCTCCGTCCGTCCATCTATCATTATGTTCATCCGTCCATTTGCACCCATCCTCAAACAAAGCAGATGTTGCGGGGGATACCTTGGGCCTTTCAGGCCCCTCTTGTTTGTTTGTGTGTGAAAACCCAGAGAGATGCATGTACATTATTACTCATCAAAGTTTCACAGTTTATTGGCAATCGGCAATAGAAACATGTCCTTTAGCCATTACAACATAATTATGGCAAAGAACAAAGAACGGTTAAGTAATATCATCACACACCACAAGTACACCATATAATATTCAAGCAAATATACATCAAGTAACGTAAACACACCTGGTGAAAAGATAACTTTATAAATTTAAGCATAACGTAGAATGGAATATAACGAGGAGCATCTGGTTACTAGCTATTTTATTATAAAATGTATTTCTGTAACGAAACTTGATAATTAATAGCTTCTTTAGGATTAAAATTCCTAATATTTATTTTTGTCGATGTCATAGTAGTTGGAAATAAATTTAAGGTAGGCCAAGAGATGTGCCCAATAATTTCAATCTAAGTGTCTATAATTGTCACAACAAAGTAGGAAGTGATACTCAGATTCAACAACGTTCATATTGCAGAATCGACAAATCTCTGATCCTGATCAATACCTACGAATTGCCCACTTTAATTTCTAGATGGTGCGAGATAGTCTAAAACGGGCAAATTGTTTCAGCAGGTCATTTTTTTTTGTATTTTTAACAATTCATCCTATTTATTGAACTCTATGATGCTTAGTGCTTAGTGCTACGTTGATATACTCGTTTTTTTCCAGCAAAACAACACAATGTTTAATGGCTTTAATATATAGGCATGATGTCATACCAACATAATTATTATAAACACGTATGTCATAATAAACATGTACTTAAAAATAGAACAGTAATGCATTTCCGATTTCCGGCTTATCAACATTGTGAATGTATGTACAACGCTCGGAAAGTAATGCGAGTAACACCTGTTCACCGCATTGGAGCCTGAAACAGAAAATAATAAGTTTAGCATAATTTAGTCCAAATAATTAGACTAATCTACTGATTACATTTAAACTTTAAATGAAAGTGTTACTTAAACAATTTTGGTGGCGCGAATATTTTGCTTAACACGTTGACAAAAAGGGCTACACGTTATAATTCTTAATGAAATGCAAACAAAAGTATTAACATAATTAATAACGTCAATAAACACACACGGTAAGATCAAAGTTAAAAGGAAAACTTATATCATATTTCTCGTGTAATTACCAAATTATTAGTTTCGTCTAAATCAAATACCATGTATAGAGAAACAAGGTATTTATAACCGACCAATGACGAAACACTATGCACTTTCAATTTACACAGGTGCTACGCTACATGTATATGGCAACAATATGTAATTTGAACAGTGGTAGTGTATTCGGGCTAGAATATAATTGCTTGTAAGTTTTAATAAACCTTCTGCTATGTAATTAGTTAAATAAGTTACATGTTATGTTCCAATAATTATTGCATGATCAT